>NC_053156.1:27545407-27575407 GCF_016835505.1 Polypterus senegalus
GAGTCACGGTGGTCCAGCTATAAAATAATCAAGCAGCTGTACTGCACCTGAAGAGATGATATTCATTGTGAAAAGGCGCTATATAGAATGACAAAGTAGCAGAGTCTGTCGCCTGTTAAGTCCTTAGGTGGCCACACTTAATTCACCTAACAGATGGGCTAAAATACAGAAATCACGATCACAGGAGGTGCCTGTCGTGCGGGAGCTGAGTGAGTGGTCTCTGTGGAGGACCAGCAGCCCTCCAGGGTTAGTCTCCACCGTGTACCTGACGGACTCCACGAAAATCAACCAAAGGCAAGGCCGGCTTGGGATTGAAAGTGGATACAATCGACTTTATCCCCCTTTGATGTAACCAGTCCTTCGTGTTTCAGTTCTCTCTACGCTCCTCTGCCTTTCGGTGCAAGTCTCGCTCATTCGGGGTTTTTCACTCTCCAAATGTGCTGTCATCCTCCCAGGCTCCCTTGTACTTTAAGTCAGCATGACATCACATGACGTCTAGGAAGAGGGGATGTTAAACCTGACACAACAGCTCTTGATTTCGTTACCTAAGTGCATTCGGTTACACGACTACATACTGCAGGGGATGTCAGATTTGATGACGCGCTGATAGATTTCTACCACAGTTTCACATTTCCAAAATCTCACCTGCTCACCCCTTTTACTGGCTGCCCAACTGCGCTGGTGTTGTATGAATACCTCCTGGGGACAGCGAGTTCCACTGCAATCCTAGACTCCACCCTGTCATGTGGCATAAAACACGACATATTAGCCAGACAGGCCTCTCTTCTGTTTGCTGGCTCCAAAACACTCATGGCTGCATTATAAGCATCAGCTCTCTCTCTCACACACACACACACACACACACACACACACACACACACACACACACACACATACATACACACACACACACACACACACACACACACACACACACACACACACACACACACACACACACACACACACACACATACATACATACACACACACACAGAGCCGTCCCTGCGACCTCTAAGTTAAAATGAAACCTGTTTAATGTTGATAGGCCGAGTCCCGGACTGGCTGGACTGAGTTGCTGACGATATCAGACATCATGCCTGGCTGTCACGGGAGTGACACAACTGTCCCCATCTCGTGATGATTATTTAAATGAGGTGCATGAATGAATACCCCTGGGAAAAGTCATTATGGCTGACTTTCTTTGTGTCTTCCTTTTCTATACGATGCTTTCTACGTTTTTGTTTTTTTACTTGGTCTTCTCTTTCTGTGCGTGTTTGTTGCATTCTGGTTCATCGTCAGTTGGTCAGCCTTGATATCGAGCCAGCTATCCTTCATAGCCTCTGTCTGTTTAACTATTATATAGTGCTCTCTGCGTCTGTTTGTTATATGGCGCCTTTACTAACAGTCTGTCTGTCTCTGTGTATTGTATAGTGCCTTTCATATCTATCTATCGAACCAAATACATCATTTCCACATAAAATATCAGGGGTGCAGGCTCACTTTTGCCCATCGCACAGTGCCCAACACTACCCAGCACATAGTATGACAGCACATCTGATGTCGCACAGTCCCCCAAAATCGCACATTGTCCAGTACATCAAAGTGCCCAGCATCATATCACACAATGTGTAATCACTCTATTTCCAGTTCCTTCAATGCTCGCTCTTACTCACTGTCCAATCTCAGACTGCATTGATGCGGCCCGCTGAGCACACAAACCATTAAAGCATTTCATTTGGCGTTGTGGTGTCGACCAGCTGAAGTTTACCCCATGTGATGGATGCTTGTTCTCTTGGCTTCTATCTCCATATGTTGGTTTTTTTTTGTTTTTTTTTACTTCTCTCTAATTCCCTTTTATTTGATTTCTAGACTATTCATTTTCTAAGGCTTGTCATGTTTTATTTTCTTGGAAATTTCCTTTTCTGCCTTTCCAGTCAGACCAGTTATGTTTCATTTTTTACTGTTTAGTTTCACCCACGTGTGGAGCACAGGGTAAACCTGCCGATGACTTGCGCTTTTGTGAAGCTCACGCATGTGCCATTTAACTCATTCTTAATAAATAGATGAGTGTTCGAACTAAAACAAATTGTTTAAAAAAAAAAAAATGAAAAAATACAAAAAACATCAACTCCAGGAATTCCAGGCCACTTCATTTAAGGCAATCGGGGAGCTGAAGGACTGAACGTGAGGCGGCGCTCCACCCCTTCAAGGAGGCTTCACCCATTTGTTTATTCTACTTGTGTTCATTCAGGCTCTGAATCCTTCATCTGGACCAACCCCCACTGAAACCACACCCCTCACTCATGTCTCCAAATCTACCCCCATAGGCCACGCAACTCACTCAAGTCCAAGGGCCCCGCCACTCACTCAGGCCCCACTCATTTCTTTAGTCCACACCAGCTCATTCAGACCATAACCCTTAGTCTGGGGCTATACCCACTCACCCCATGACCCTCATTCTATTAACCAAAGCCCTCTCCACTACTCAGGTCACTCGGGTCCCCATTCATTTGTTCTGTCCACACCTACTCATTCAGACCCTCACTCATGTGTCCACTCGCTTACTCGAGTCCCACTCATTTCTTCAGTCCACATCAGCTCATTCAGACCATAACCCTTAGTCTGGGCCTATACCCACTCACCCCATGACCCTCATGCTGTTTCCTAGAGCCCCTCACTCGGGTCCCCAGGCCCCATTCATTTGTTCAGTCCACAGTTGCTCATTCAGACCCTTAATCTGGGCCTATATCCACTCGCACCATGCTTCTTATTCGGGTTCCTAGAGCCCACTCCACTGCTCAGGTGCCCACTCACGCATTCGAGCCCCACTTATTTGTTTAGCCCACATCAGCTCATTCAGGCCCACACAGTCAACAGCGCCTCAAGACCACATCCGCACTTGGGTTACACCCTTCACTCCGGACTCGGGCCCCACCCACCCATTCTCTCAGACTGACCACATGCATGTCTTTGGGATTGGTGTGGCCGCAGTTCCTTTTCCTGACCCCTGTTGTCTCTCGAACAATCCAGTCTTGGTGGACTCGATTGACTCATCTGTGGTTGGTGTTAATCTCCGGATTTGGAAGCTAACCTCAAAGATGACTGGGTCCTTTAGACTTTTCGAGGTCTGCGGTGAAGTTCATCCTGGGCAGCAGTGTGGCCATCTTCTTGGTAACACCTGACAGGTTGGCTCAGTTTTTTCAGACTTCCTGGAAGTCTGCCACCATTTTTTTTTTGGATCGAGGCTTCACTAGAGCTGGTCAAGACCACACACACGACTAGCCAAGCAACATCAAGCTGTGCAGCTTTCTGTGAACTTCATGTATCATGGAGATCCCGCTTGACCAGATGGGAGACTCCACTACAGGTGCCCGTCACCTCTAAGGCTGGTCCTAAAATAATATTTTTTGTCCCCATTCTTCTGCCCACTAGGTGCAGTGGCCAGTCCAGCGGTCAAAATTAAACTCCAGGCAGTGATCCGCAAGAGGCAGCAGCTGGCATTGGAGAGGCGCAACTCCAGCCCCATCAATAACCAACCTGTGGCATACAGGTAAGTGCTAGATGGGCAATCCCAGGTGACATTTGGTTCATGTCAATGGAAGAGTTAATGTACCCAGTAATTCCCAAGATTTACATTGACTTACTTGGTTGACGCTTTTATCCAAGGCGACTTACAACATTTATGATAGAACTAGCAAATCGTGCTTGTGAAAATTTCTCAGTAATAAAAAGCATTAATGAAGTGAGAGAGTAATGAGGGAGAGAAGAACATCACACATTACAGTAAGAAAGGAGATTATTTTAATAAGCAGTGACTTGTGAGAGGACTCGATTAGAGTAGTCACATGATTAGTATAGGATGTTATTAAAGTCATTAATAGCAGGAATATTTACAATACAAAGTGTAACAGGAACAGGTTAACACAACATATTGGATAAGAAGGGAAGTGCAGGGCACATGTAAGTCAGTGTGTGTGTGTGTGTGTGTATGAAGTGTGGCCATCACGTAATGTAGGATACCGACCTCTATAATAATTGTCGGAAAACATAATTTGTTGCAAAAACGTTAATGTCAGCGAAAATGTTTCCTCTGCGTGTAAGCCGCAAGTACCTGTACATTTAACCAGGGTTTCGATGCAACTCTGGAGATTGTAATGTACAACTGACCATAGGTAAAAAAAACAGGGCCTGGCAAATAAACTCCATCGTTTTTTTAAATGTTTGTCTTTGTGACTTGGTGATAGTCGTACAATATGCTAAATGAACGGGGAATTGCCTGTGCCGTAATATAAAGGGGATATTTGTTTTGAATTGTTTCAGAATACATGTGTGTGAATGAGAGGGAGGTTAGTGGAATGGTGAGGATGCAGGGAGTAGAGTTGGCGAAGGTGGAGGAGTTTAAATACTTGAGATCAACAGTACAGAGTAATGGGGATTGTGGAAGAGAGGTGAAGAAGAGAGTGCAGGCAGGGTAGACTGGGTGGAGAAGAATGTTAGGAGTGATTAGTGACAGACGGGTATCAGCAAGAGTGAAAGGGAAGGTCTACAGGATGGTAGACCAGCTGTGTTATAAGTGCTGGAGACTGTGGCACAGGAGACAGAGCTGGAGGTGGCAGGGTTAAAGATGCTAAGATTTGCATTGGGTGTGATGAGGATGGACAGGATGAGAAATGAGGACATTAGAGGGTCAGCTCAAGTTGGACGGTTGGAAGGTTGGGAGACAAAGAGGCGAGATTATATGGGTTAGAGATATATTATATGAGTTATATGGGTTAGAGACGGTGGCACTGACCAGAAAGCAGGACACAGAGCTGGATGTGACAGAGTTAAAGATGTTAAGATTTGCATTGGGTGTGATGAGGATGGACAGGATTAGAAATGAGGACATTAGAGGGTCAGCTCAAGTTGGACGGTTGGAAGGTTGGGAGACAAAGAGGCGAGATTATATGGGTTAGAGATATATTATATGAGTTATATGGGTTAGAGACGGTGGCACTGACCAGAAAGCAGGACACAGAGCTGGATGTGACAGAGTTAAAGATGTTAAGATTTGCATTGGGTGTGATGAGGATGGACAGGATTAGAAATGAGGACATCAGAGGGTCAGCTCAAGTTGGACGGTTGGGAGACAAAGTCAGAGAGGTGAGATTGCGTTGGTTTGGTCATGTGCAGAGGAGAGATGCTGAGTATAATGAGAGAAGGGTGCTAAGGGTAGAGCTGCCAGGTAAGAGGAGAAGAGGAAGGCCTAAGAGAGAAGGTTTATGGATGTGGTGAGAGAGGACATGTAGGTGATGGGTGTAACAGAACAAGATGGAGAGGACAGAAAGGTATGGGAGAAGATGATCCGTTGTGGCAACCCCTAACAGGATCAGCCGAAAGAAGATCTTGTTTTGAGTTGTCAGTGTTATGGAATCAAGAGTAATTTTTCCATCGTAATGTTTCTTGTTGTCTGGCTCTTCAGAAAGGTTGTGTGTGTAATTCGTTTTTTCGTTTTCACTGTCTAGGTATGAGACTTGCTGCCGCTGATCCTCCGTGAATGTCGCTCTGTGGTTTTATCATATGCTGTCTTTGTTGTTCTAAGGCATCTTGCCTGTGTTGGTTGGTCTGGCGTGATGTTGATGTTTCTGCTTCTTTGCATTGGAGTGAGTATGTAGGCCGGCGAGACCGCTTGTGTTGGTCGCCACTAAGTTGTATGGGCCTTTTCTTTTTTTTCGGGAAGCTTACGTTGCTGTAAAGGAAAGAGGAGGTGTAAAATGGTAGTGTCATAATTAAAATTTCGGTCAATAGCAAAGTATGCACTGACTAAACGGTCAAATATCGCGGTCGATAACTGGTCACATCGAAGAATTGAAAACTTGAAGATGAGCCTAAGAGCAAAACTCTGCCAGGAGCACAGATTCCTTGGTATTGTTATGGAGGGATATAGTAGTTGTGGCAACCGTTGTTTATATCTAGCATGGACGAACACAAGCAGAATATTATAAGGATTGGTTCCACTTCTTTTGGTTTTCCAATTGGAGCACAGGCAGGTCATGTGACTTGCCCAGGGCCACACGCTGGTGTCAGTAGTGGGATTTGAAGTCCAAAGCCTTAACCACCACACTACAATGTCTTGCCTGTCTGTTCCTTACCATCTTCTTCTCCCATAGGACACTGGCACCAGATCCTGAGGTGCCCCTACCAACACAGCCCTCATCCCGAGACAGCAGAGAAGACCTTCCGTTGCGCAGGACGGGTAAGGAATATTGACCAGCCCGCTACTGACCTCTTAAGTGTTCGGACACAAATGGAAATGACGCTCATCTTGTTACAGCTTCGGAACCCAACCTCAAGGTGAAGAGCAAGCTGAAGAAGCATCTGGGAGCACGGAAGAGCCCACTGACCCGGAAAGAGAGTGCCCCACCCACCATGAGACGCAGACCGCCCGACAATTTAGGTAGGATATCAGGAGAGTTTTGAGGAGTGTAAACAGGACACCACTGATTTACGGGCTGGAGCTGGAACTGGCCCAGGCCCGTCACGGTTAACAATTGAAATTTGTAGGCTCTCAATAGTAAAGCCGTGAGGCTCCAAGCCCTGAATTTTCTGGTCTTCGGAATATTTGCTGCCATTTTCCTGACACATTAGTTGGTGGCTCTAAATAATCTCCATGTGAGAAGTGTGCACTGTGGTGGACTAGTTACCCACCTACAGTGCTGCATGGATGGAAGAGAGCCAATCATCCCCCCCAGGGTTTGACATCATAAATACAATAAAGCACCATGAAGCTAAAGAATTTAAAAGCTTTGAAGAGTTGAACCCTCATGGCCAGACAGAAAGGGGCATCTTAAATATGCAATTCTGTACATTCTTCTTTCTTCTTCTTCTGCTGCTAATTCTCTTAAACATGTTGATGTGTCGCCTCCTTCAGTCTAAGTTTGCTGGTTTATGTGCTTCCCCCTACCTCATAAATAATGAATAGCATCATAAATACATTTGAAAGCATTTAAGAGCTGAACCCTGCTGACTAAACTGGGAAAGGGGGTCCTAAATTACAGTTATCTTAAATATATTGATGTGCTGCCCCCTACCTTGCAAACTATGAATGACATCACAAATATATTCAGTTACTGCCCTCTAGCTTCCTAAATAGAAAAGTGCATCTTCAATTTACCGAATGACACTGCAGTGCTGCTCAAACACATTCTCATGCTGCCCCCTACTGCACAGATTTAAATTGTGTCATTGCACTTGGGTCCCATTCCAGGTGGTCCGGCATGTGGTGGGCTCCCAACCTCACTCACTCTTCGTTAACACGCTGAAGTGCTGCCCTCTGCAGCCAAACCTGAAAAGTGCAGTAGTGTTCTCTAAACCGAACGCCAAACCCCCCCTCCACCACCCAATCCCGAGTTGGAGCAACAGATTCCAAAAAAATGAATGAATGAGTGAAGTGTTTCGCTCTTTGCCCAGCATCCTTCACTTGACTCTGTGTTCTCTACTGATCCTGATAGACTGGCACCTCTCTTGGTTTGCCATTGCCACCCATTTAGTAATACGCCATGAGCTGACTGGCATTCGTACAGCCTTCGCTCTCGACGTCTTCATCCATGCAGGATGGTGGAGTGAAGCTCAATTTGCTGTGAGACTCCGCACAAGTCAGCCCACTTTCTGTAAAAGCCGCTCTCCTTCCATTTGGCTTCTTGCAGATTTGCTGCTCTTTGTCGCTACTAGAGCCCTCTGCGCATCCTTCCCTACATGTGTGGCAGCCTTGTGACATTTAACAGGTTTACGTATGCCAGCCTTTTCATAAGGAAGTCTGGTGGAAGTAATGTAATGAAACTAGGAACAGTTAGACTTGCAAACCTTATTTCTACTTGTTGGGTTTGTGAAGAGAGGGCCCTGAATAGCAGCAGGTCACCTTGAGCAATGGTGGGTTTGACAGAATTCTTCTTTCTGCTTGTAGATTCCTCTCCAAGTAGCAGCAGCACACCGGTATCAGAGTGCAGCTCCCCGAATGACAGCATTCACATGGAAAATGGCGTCATTGGCCCAAGCGCTGGAGTTCCTCATGAGGTGAGATCTAACTGGGCTTCCTCTCTGCTTCTCTTTAGCAACATCTGTCCGTCCATTCATCTCCCAAACCCACTTAGTGGATCGAATACTGAGCACAAGGTAGGATGGGACTTCAATCCATCACAGGGTGAACACACACACACACCTATAGGGTGGTCCAGATCTAATTATGCAATTTTCATTACGCTATAACTTAAATTTATTACATAGAAAATCACTCGAAAAATCCCGGACCATCAAGAAGTGTGTAAACTGAGGACACAAAGAATCATCTTCGCGCCGAACTAGAATTGACTCCACATAAATCAAAGGCATCCAGACGATCTGGACCTCCCTGTACATCAGGGCTAGTAATGTCTTTGGACTGTGGGAGGAAACCCACACGGGCACAGAAAGAACATCCAGACTCCATATGTGGAGCACCCAAGACGTGAATCCCAGACTCCTTCTTGGCAAGAAGTCCATAAACTGAAAAGTGCATTTGAAAACCAATCAACGTGCTGCCCCCTGCCAGTCAGACTGAAAATCAAACCTTAAATACTTTGACAAGCTACCCTCACCCTGGCTTCATTAATACATTAAAGTGCTGCCCCCTGCAGGCCAGAAGAGACACATGCATTTGTTTGCATTGGGGAGATGACCCCCTACTGGCCAAGTGGAAAAAGGACATCTTAAATAAACTGAATGTGTGCCCGGGAGCTCCAGGTACGTCGAGGTGACCTAATGGATAGTCGTCATTATTTGAGTCGGGTATACCGAAACCAGACAGAACTCTGGAGGCTTGCAGACTTGGCGCCCATTGGTGTCAACTCCACCTACTTAGCTTCGGGCTGCCAGATGCAATTCTGTGAGTCCTAACTTAAAATATACTTATGTGCTGCCCCTTGCTCTGCTGGTTCTACCTCTTAAATTATGTAAAGCATCATCGATTTATTAAAATACTGCCCCCTGCAGTCTAAAAACGTAAGTGTGCATTTGAAAGCATTGAAGAGTTGAACCCTGCTAACTAAACTGGGAAGGGGGTCTTAAATAAGCAGTTCAGTGCATCCTACATTATATTTATCTTAAATATACTGATGTGCTGCTCCCTACCTTGCAAACTATGGATGACGTCATAAATACAATAAACTGCTGCCCCCTGCAAGCTAAAGAATACATGTGGAGTTAAACGTTTTGAAGAGTTGAACCCTCGTGGCCAGACTGAAAGGGGCTTCTTAAATAAACAAATCTGTAAATTCTAGCAGTTCTCTTAACTATGTTGATGTGCTGCCCCCTTCAGTCTTAAATGCATTGATGTGCCGGCCCTACCTCTTAAATTGTGTAAAGTGTCTTTGAGATATTAAAATACTGCTCCTGCAGTAAAAGAACAAAATACATTTGAAAGCATTGAAAAGTTGATCCCTGTTGACTAAATTGGGAAGGGGGTCTTAAATAAGCAATTCAGTGCATCCTAAATTGTAACAATGCTCTTAACTATGTCAACGTGTTCCCTCCTTTCAGTCTAAGTTTACAGGTTAATGTGCTGCCCCCTACCTCATAAACCGTGAATGGCATCATCAATACATTAAGTTACTGCCTTCTAGCTGCCTAAATTGTAAGGTGCAACTCCAATTTACTGAATGACACTGCAGTGCTGCTCAAACACATTCTCTCGCTGCCCGCTACTGCACAAATTTAAATTGCGTCATTGCACTCGGGTCCTAATCCAGGTGCTTTGGTGGGTGTGGCTATCAGCTCGCGCTCCGGACCTCACTCGCTCCTCACTAACACACTGAAGTGCTGCCCCCTGGGGCCACACCTGAAAAGCGCATCTTACATTGAGAGCAGGGTCACAGGGGGTCCTGAAGCCTATCCAAGCTAGCACAAACCCTGAATAGGGTGCCAGTCCATTGCAGGCCAAACACACACACACACACACACGTGCCAGTTTAGCATTTCCAGTTCACATAACTTGCATGTCTTCAAACAGTGGGACCAGTGGAAACCCACCTGGAGGAAACCCACCGCGACATGGGGAAACTCCACTGAGGGAGGATCTGGGAAGCAAACCCTGACCTCCTTATTGTGCTTCTACTGACCCTAAAGTCAAGGAGGTGTGTCTTCCATACATTGATGTGTTGCCCGCATTTCTTAAAATCTGAAGAGGGGCATTAATATAGAGTCCAGATCTAATTATGCAATTTTCATTACGTTATAACTTAAGTTTATTACATAGAAAAATCCCGGACCATCGAGAAGTGTGTGAACTGACAACATGAAGAATCGTCTTTGCGCCGAACTGGAATTGTCCCCGCATAAATCAAAGTCATCCAGACGATCTGCATAATTAGATCTGGACCACCCTGTACATCAGAATACTGCCCCCTACAGTCTAAATAGTACATATATATTTTAAAGCATTGCAGAATTCACCCACTCCTAACCAAACTGAAAGGGCCGTCTTAAATAAACAGTTCTGCACATCCTGAATGATAACAATTCTCACGTTGATGTTGTTGCCTCCTTCACTCTAAATTTGCACATTGATGTGCTGCCCTCCTGTAAACTATGAATGGCATCATAAAATACATTAAACAGAAAACTGCCTCTTCAGTGTATTGAATGATCTTGCAGTGCAGCTTAAATATATTCCAATGCTGCCCACCATGCGAGAAGGGTCTAACAGCAGCTTGCAGTACCTATGGCACCGGTCAGGTAAAGCCCACAGCGTCAATCACAAAACGCCCTTTGAGTCAGATAATCCTCCTACAGCCCTAATCTTAACCATAATGTAACGAGACCCTGATATTAACTGTAGTCTAATGCGATGGGTGTTACGTGACTGACGTTGAGGGCGTTTCGTGATGTTTGGCGCATTACATGACTAACCTCATGGGTACTGCGCTCAACAATTACACTCTGTTGGTGCTATGCACAAATTTAAACTGGGCCATTAACACAGTGAACTGCAGCCAGACCTGAACAGCGCATGCTACACAGAGTGCGGCTCTCCATGGAAAGTGAAGCAAGCGTGTCTTCAGCATACTGATGTGCGGCCTAAACCGACAACTGATTCATCAATATGTTACAAAAGCAAGTTGGCTAAACTAAAGTGATGCCCTGGGCGGCCCTAGCTGAAGTGTGTCCCTTAAATGTATTGCACACTGAAAAGACACCTTAAACAGATGAGACTGGCACATGTAATGAAATGGCAGACCTCGCACACACTCAAACTCAAAAGTGCATTTCTGAGACTACAAGCCACTAAACTGCACGCAACCCAAATTTACAAGCAGCTCAGCGGCCAAGTAAGAATCTCACTGGACCTATGAGCCCCCATAGTGTGCCTATAATGGTAACGCTGTGCTAATGAGAAGTGTGATGCCAGTCTTAGAAAGTCAGTGTTTGATGTTAAATTCTTATGGTGTTTTCTTAATTTCAATAACAGAATATCAGTTCCTTCTTGCTACCTAAAATATGGTATATCCTTTTACCCCCTATGAGTTAACATGAGACAGAACTTAATTACAATCATTTACACTGAAGTTTATCTTCCTTGAAAAATAGCAATGTGCTGCCCCCTGTAGCTGAAAACTTGAAAGTACACCTTAAATACAACACTTCTTTCAAATTGCCAGCCAAAGCAGCTGAATTTGTCTTCTGCAGGTCCCACTCAAAGGCCCACCTGAAGCCCTTTTCAGCTGTGATGAAGCACCCCTAGTGTTATGAACGTCCACTGAAGTTTATTTGCTTGATTTTTCTGTCCTTCCCCCCATTTAGGTCCTTTATGTAAAATAATAACCTCTTTATGGCGTCATACTGGGTATGAAGGGATATCAGGCGTGTGCTGTTGTCTTACACTTGCTACGGGTTGCCAACAAGGCAGCTGACCATTTTCTTCTTTGTCTTTCCTTCTCCTCACCACAGTTGGTGCTTCCAGACGGCTCTCGGGCTCACTTCAGTCCTGCGAACGCAACAGCCCTCCCGACGATCACTCTGGGTCTGCCAGCCAATGCCAAGGTAAGTGCAGAGCTGCAGCTGCTGAAGCAGGAGTGGGTGAACGATGTTTGAAATAAGAGCTGCAGGGCTGCATCTGGAAGATGCCAATTTATCCACTGGCACGTGACTGGGAGCCGGCCAGCTTCTTGTTTTCAGGAAAATCAGTCAATCTGTCTGCCTTATATAGTGCCTTTTATTGTCGTCTATCCATTATATAGGGTCTTTTATATCTAGCTAGCTAGCTGGCTATCATTGTATTATATCATGCCTTTCATATTTATCTAGCTATAGTCTTTCATATCTATTTACCTATTATATAGTGCCTTTCATATCTATTTATTGTTTAGTGTCTTTCATATTTATGTAGTTGAGCATTCATTATGTAGTGCCTTTCACATCTGTTATATAGTGCCTCACACATCTAGGTACAGTATCTGCCTAGTTAGTTATCACATATAGTGCATCTCTAATCTATTAAATATTGTCTTTCAGATTTAAATATCCATCTGTTATACAGCACCTTTCAGATTTATCATATAGTGACTCTCAAATGTAATTATAATTCTGTTGATCAATATATTTTTTTAGTGTCTTTCAGATTTTTCAATCTGCAGCATCTAGCTATCTTATGCAGTGCCTTTCATATCTATCTTTCTCTCTCTAGCTGTGTATTATGTAGTGCCTCTCAGATTTACAGGTATTGGTATATAGTGCCTTTCATATCTGTCTTTATTATATAGTGCCTTTCACATTTAGCTTGCTATCCTTTGTAGTGCCTTTCATATTTATCTAGCTGCCTATTCATTATATAGTGTCTTTCACATCTGGTCTATACTGCCTTACACATCTACGGTAGCTACAGTATCTGTCTAGCTAGTTATCACATATAGTGCCTCTCAAATCTATTAAATATTGTCTTTCAGATTTAAGTATCCCTCTGTAATATAGCACCTTTCAGATCTATCATATAGTGACTTTCGGATGTAATTATAATTCTGGTGATCAATATATTTTGTTAGTGTCGTTCAGATTTTTGAATCTACAGTATCTAGCTATCTTTTGCAGTGCCTTTCGTATCTGTCTCTCTAGCTGTGTATTATATAGTGCCTCTCAGATGTATTTATCTATTATATAGACCCTTTCATATCCGTCATATATAGGGACTTTCAGATCTTTCCATCTACTTGTTCCTCGATCCTGTTGTGAATTTCAGTTGTAATTATCCACTTCTCAGACCGGTCTCTCTAGCGATGTATTACAGAGTGTCTTTCAGGTCTGTCTGTCATGTAGTGCCTTTGTGTAGACACATATGTCTGTCTGTTACATGGCACCTTTCCAATGTAACTGTCTCTTTATTATATGGTGCCTTTCAGGTATTTCTGTGTCTATCTAGTATGTTGTCCTTTTCAAGTCTTGACTATTACTCTGACTCATATAGTGTCTTTCATGGCTATCTGTAACATTCATTCATGTACAATAGAGTATTTAAATGGCATATGAATGTTTGTTATCTGGTAAACATGGCAGAACAAGCCCTAGTTAACCAGGCAGGAAACCTTTCAGTCTTACTAACCTTACTACCCTTACTACCACTAGGGGGCAGTAGGGTAACTAATGTTGGGTTAGTACAAGTCAGTGGAGTGTCTAGAGGGCTGGTCTTTGCACCTACTGCCCAGTGAGGTGGTCTTCTCTTTGTTTTAGGGCGCTCCTGGCCACAGAGCTGTGGGCCCAGTTCCTTAAAATGGCTTGATGTTGTTGTGTTTAGTGTATTAAGGCTCTAGGTGGCAGGACTGGGCATGCCTGCTAGAGGTGGTGCATTTACATTGTGCATGTAGTGCCATCCCAGAGTGTAGAGGCCTCTTACAGGTGCAGGACGTGTTTGTTATTCTTGATGCGGAGCACATTAAACAGCAGCTGACTTGGTGGTGGAGCTGGATTGGCAGCTAATCTTTGTCTTTCGAAGTTTAAAGGCCTTGTTTTTCTGCTTCAGTATGCTGGACTTTTTAATCCGATAACTAGTGGGAGAGACCCCCACAGTCTGAACTCTTCTCAGTCCTCTCCATCCAATTTCAGTCTTAACATGGATGTCTTACCCTCTTGTTATCCTTGCAGGCAGAGGCAGACCAGTCCAGTCTGGCCGCAGGAAAAGTCGGCCGGCTCTCCGTCCTCGCTGGAGCTCCACCTCAGGTTTACCTCCCCGTCAATCTGGAGGAGCCCGGCACTCAGCTGTCCCCTAGACTACAGCCAGTGGTCATCCTGGAGCCCACTGGACTGGTGCATGCCCCACTGGTCACAGGTAAGAAGGAGCGGACTGAGTCATGTGGGCTGTGGCTGGCGTCTGGAGAGCGTGAAGAAGCAAAGGCAGCAGAGACACTTAGTAGGCACTGGGAGAAGATGGTGGGGGAGTTGACAACCTGTAGGGAACAGGCGGGCATGGGAGGGGAGCTCTGGGACAGGGGGACAGTGCCACCTAGTGGCTGCACACAGGACACATGGCTCATGTCACTCCAGATGCTTTTATATAAAACCTTTCAGTCAATAACTATTAACATACAGTATGTATCAGCTTCATGCAATGTTTACTTCACTTTAAGCAGCTTTTGCTTTTATTCAATAATTGTCTGTTTTGAGTAAAGTTCAGCATCTGTCGTATATAGCGTCTTTCATGTCTCTCTGTCCATCT
This sequence comes from Polypterus senegalus, assembly GCF_016835505.1. Classification (NCBI taxonomy): domain Eukaryota; kingdom Metazoa; phylum Chordata; class Cladistia; order Polypteriformes; family Polypteridae; genus Polypterus; species Polypterus senegalus. Next base: position 27,560,124 of record NC_053156.1, read on the forward strand.
TATTTGGTGTCTTTTATAGGTTTGTGTCTAACCTATGATTTGCCTTTCACCTCTGTCTGTCTGTCTATTATATAGTGCAAGCAGCTCTTCCAACGCACAGGGAAAACTCGGGGATTTGTGGCAGGATTGGCACTCCAGCTGCTGTAAAAAAAATAAAAATAAAACCCTAACCATGTTCAGTGTGGTGCTGAGGTGCCACCCGCTGCAGGACTGTACTCGGATCTCAGTCTGGGTGGTTCATCGGGTGGTGGGTGTGGCAGTGCGCTGTGATCAGTGTATGCTCCCAACCTCCTCCTTTCATATCTTATCTATCTATTATATAGTGCCTTTCACATCCATCTATCCATCTATCCATCTATCTATCTATCTATCTATCTATCTATCTATCTATCTATCTATCTATCTATCGTATATAGTGCCCCACATCTGTCCATCTTTCATTATAGTGCCTTACATATCCATCTATATCTTATACAGTACCTTTCACATATTTTTTTTATATAGCCCCTTTCACATTTGCATATCTTAATTGGGTCTTTCATATTTGTTGCTCTTTTGTATAGTGCCTTTCAAATCTATGTGTGTTATAGCAACGTTTGTAGTATCTATTTTATATAGCATCTTTAACATATACATATCTTGGATAGGTAGATGTGAAAGATGCTGTATGTCCATTGTGTAGTTCCTTTCATATATATATGTGTATATATGTGTGTGTATATATATATATATATGTATATGTATATGTATATATATATATATATATATATGTATATGTATATGTATATATATATATATATATATATATATATATGTATATATATATATATATGTATATATATGTGTATATGTATATGTATATATATATATATATATGTGTATATGTATATATATATGTATATATATATATATATATATATATATGTATATATATATATATATATATATATATATATATATATATATATATATATATATATATGTATGTATATGTGTATATATATATATGTAATTATATGTATGTATGTATTACCCTATTACACAGCACATATTGTAGTATTGATGTACCTCATATAGCAGCTTTCTAGTCTATGCAGATCTCATATTGTCTCTTACAAATGTCTCTTTGTTACATGACACATTTTGTATTCCCTGTCTATCTCTGCAGTGCCTTTCCTGTCCATCATGTGTCATCTTTTATAGTATGAACTTTCTCTATCTGATATTGAGCCTTCACTCCTCTGTATATCACCATTCACATCAATATATCGTTTATAGTATCATTTACATTTGTCTCTTTATTGTATAGCACTTTTCACATGTATGTGTCTGTTATATAGCACCTTTTATAACACTGATGTATGATGTATTATCATATGGCACCTTTCATGTCCATATACTGTAGATCTCCCACATTGTCTTGTTTATGCCTATTTGTCACGTAGCACTTTTGTGTTAACTCTGTAGTGCCTTTCACACATATAATGTGGCACTTGTGTGGTATCTTCTGTGTCTGTATTACAGTATATAGTGCCTTTACCCTTCTATATATTGCCTTTCACATCTGAATATGTCTCCATCTGTCTCATATAGCGCCTTTGCTATGTGTCTATGTGTCATTTGTGTGTGTAATTATTCTCTATTTTTTATTTACATTTTTTATTCTTGTTTTCATGCTTTATTTTTTTTTTTTTAGATTTCCTTTCGGCAGTATATTGTGCCTCTTGCAGCTGTCAGTTCTTCTAAATGAGTTGTCGGGCAGGCTGTGTCCCCCTCCTGAACCCGAGTAGACCCCCATCTTTTTTTTTTTTTTTCCTCCAGTTCCAGGTCTCGGCCCCGTGCCCCTGCAGTTCGCCACCCCCCTGGGACCCCACAAGCCGCTGAGCCGCACCCGTTCAGAGCCTCTGCCCCAGAGCCCCCGGTCCCTCCAGCAGCACCTCTTCCAGCAGTACCAGCACAGTCAGCTCCTGGAGAGGCTCAAGCAGCAGAGCCCACTGGCCAAGGTAACTCAAGACCCCCCTGTCTGTCTGTCTGTGCCCCCTTTTGTCAAATAAGAAAAAAATAGAAGGGGGGAGGTCCGCTTTCTAAGTGCCCAGCTTTGTGTTTACTCCAGCTGATGAGCAAGACCAGTGAAAAGCCACGGCTCAAGCAAATTCCCTCCGAGGATATGGACGGCGAGGAAGCAGGAATAGACGCCAGCTCTGCTTGTCGAAGAAGAGCCGAGTCTCTGCGGGACACGACATCTGGCCAGGATCTGTCTGTAGGGGGTAGCGATGAGAGGGAGCGGCAACAGCAGCACTTCTACCTGCAGAGTCACGAAGAGCTTCTACTTCAACAGGTAGGGACAAAAGACTCGAGTGTTGTGTCAGTCTGTCCGGCCACAGATGGCGCTAGAGAGGTGACGAGCCTGCACTGCACAGTGCCTTAGCTGAGGTAAGGGGCAGCAGAGGACAGCCAGAGAATTGAGTGAGACTGATCAAGAGAGCCTGCACTTTACGACACCTTATTATTTGCATTAGCGGGGCCAATGGAGAGTTGAATAAGAGTCATGAATGGCAAAAATGTACACTTTACAAAAATTGTTAATATCAACAGAGAGCCACAGAGAGTGGAATTTGACTCATAAATGGGAAAAGCCGGCACTTTACAGTAATCCATTATTTCTATTAGAGGGCAGTAGTACTAGGGTGTTGTACCCTGTTAGCCATTATGAACGTAGTGTGAAGTAAAGCACAATGATACCTTTTAGTAGCTAACTAGAGAGACTACAACATGCAGGCTTTTCAGGCAACTCGGGGCCCCTTCTTCAGGCGAGATGTACAGTCATGTGAAAACATTAGGACACCCTTTGAAAGCATGTGGTTTTTTGTAACATTTTTAATAAATGGTTATTTCATCTCCGTTTCAACAATACAGAGAGATTAAAGTAATCCAACTAAACAAAGAAAACTGAGGAAAAGTCTTTTCAAGATCTTCTGTAAATGTCATTCTACAAAAATGCCTATTCTAACTGAGGAAAAAGATAGGACACCCTTGCCCCTAATAGCGAGTGTTACCTCCTTTGGCTGAAATAACTGCAGTGAGACGGTTCTTGTAGCCATCTACCAGTCTTCGACATCGGTCTGAGGAAATTTTACCCCACTCCTCAATGCAGAACTTTTTCAGCTGTGAGATGTTTGAGGGTTTCTTGCATACAGCCCTTTTCAAGTCACCCCACAGCATCTCAATGGGATTCAAATCTGGACTTTGACTTGGCCATTCCAGGACCCTCCATTTCTTCTTTTCCAGCCAATCTTTGGTTGATTTACTAGTATGTTTTGGGTCATTGTCATGTTGCATGGTCCAGTTCGCTTCAGCTTTAATTTTCTAACTGATGGTCTCACATGTTCTTCAAGCACCTTCTGATACACAGTAGAATTCATCGTGGATTCTATGATGGTGAGCTGACCAGGTCCTGCTGCAGCAAAGCAGCCCCAAACCATGACACTTCCACCTCCATGCTTCACAGTTGGTATGAGGTTCTTTTCTTGGAATGCTGTGTTTGGTTTACGCCAAACATGTCCTCTGCTGTTGTGTCCAAATAATTCAATTTTGGACTCATCTGTCCAAAGAACATTATTCCAGAAGTCCTGGTCTTTGTCAACTTTATCTCTGGCAAATGTCAGTCTGGCCTCGATGTTTCTCTTGGAAAGCAAAGGTTTCCTCCTTGCACACCTCCCATGCAAGTTAAACTTGTACAGTCTCTTTCTGATTGTAGAGGCATGTACTTCTACATCAACAGTAGCCAGAGCCTGCTGTAGTTCTCGAGATGACACTTTAGGGTTTTTGGAGACCTCTTTTAGCATCTTGCGGTCTGCTCTTGGGGTGAACTTGCTGGGGCGACCAGTCCTGGGCATGTTGGCAGTTGTTTTGAAAGCCCTCCACTTGTAGACTATCTTCCGGACAGTGGAATGGCTGATTTCAAAATCTTTTGAGATCTTTTAAATCCCTTCCCAGACTCATAGGCTGCTACAATCTTTTTTCTGAAGTCCTCTGACAGCTCTTTTGTTCTCACCATGGTGCTCACTCTCACTTCAACAGTCAGGAGCACACCAAACTAAATGTCTGAGGTTTAAATAGGGCAAGCCTCATTCAACATGCAGAGTAACGATCTACTAATTATGTGCACCTGGTGTGATATACCTGTGTGAGATCTGAGCCAATTTAAGAGGGAATACATGTGAGGGTGTCCTATCTTTTTCCTCAGTTAGAATAGGCATTTTGTAGAATGACATTTACAGAAGATCTTGAAAAGACTTTTCTTCAGTTTTCTTTGTTTAGTTGGATTACTTTAATCTCTCTGTATTGTTGAAACGGAGATGAAATAACCATTTATTAAAAATGTTACAAAAAACCACATGCTTTCAAAGGGTGTCCTAATGTTTTCACATGACTGTAATACAGAAACTGGAGTTCCCTGTGTTTATATAGACACCAGGACAAAGGCAACATTGGAAAACCTTTAAGTGAGACATGTTAAATGTAAAAAAATAACAGACCTCTTCAGGCTAAGGTTCATTTAACAAGAGAGAACAACAATGTCCGGTCAAGATCTTTTGAGAAGATGACTGTCCAACAAAGTCTTTTGAAGTTTCTGAAGAGTTTTTTTCATACAATTTGGGTCTGTAGTCAGGTTGTCTGTGTCAGTCTGAGAGATGCAAACAATCCTCATATCTGGCCATAAGACTCATGTCTCTATTTACACCATGTTTTAAATTTTAACATGAGTTTAACTTCCCATTCTTTTCTCTCTTGCTGTGTTTTGAAGTTACCCATAAGCACGGTGACTTCAAAGTCCGTTTCACAATGTCCATGGCTGTTGAGGTGGGCTGCTACAGGAACATCTGCGTTGCCACGTTTAATGTGGAACCTGTGGAAATTCATTCTCTGACGTAGTGTTTGTCCAGTTTCTCCCATATAGAGTGCAGTGTCAGATATTAGAGGGCAGGGAAGAGTGAAGTAAATCTGCAAACAGCAGGAAGAACCTGAACTTTATTCATTTTAGAGCATCAGAAGGCAGCAAATAATTAAATTACACTCACAAGTGGCAAGAACCTGCACTTTACCACACATGATTTCCATTAGTGGGTCACAAAACATTAAAGTAAAGTCAAAAACCACAAAAACTTGCACTTTACTTTCCCTTGTTAATCCCACTAGAGGGTGGCAAAGATTAAAATTATTCTCTAAAGACAACAAGTGGCAGTTTCATAATTAATTCAATCATGTCTACTAGAGGGCTGCAGAGTGCAGACTTTGGGCAGGTTTATACCTCACATGACAAGACGTGTGCTCCTGCGGACCCTACTGCTCCGCAAGTGGTTTAAATTTTCGCACAAAATTTATGTAAATCTCTTTCCTTGACTCTCATTGCAGCTGTAGTGTATATCATACTGTGCAAGAGGAAGTTCAACAGATTGAGTGTCCTCCTTGAATGAACAGTTCACTCCTTACCACTAGGTGGCACTTGTTTCCTAAGAGTAGCCTAATACTTCAGAAATGCCTCTCAAACTGTACAAGATGTCAATTAAGCAGATTTTTTTTTAAATTTGAATGAATGTTTCCCTCTTTACCACTAGGTGTCACTGTTTCCTTGGGGGTGAAGTAGAGTAAATATATCTGTCATGTATATCACTCTACTATAGAAGAATATTCCTGCAATAATGAAATGCAATCCAACACATTCACTACTTTAAAATGCTTATATATGCACTTGGTGAATTTCATTTTGGCTCATTTTTATGGTGTCATATTTACAAAACCTATCAACTGAATGATCGATTGCTTTTTAGCTATAGCAGGCAATTTTCATGCGAGTTTACTTCATGTCCATATAGATCATGTGTCATAACTTAAAGCAAACAAACGTATTGCATTTCACTCTGCGGCTACTCCGAGTGGGTTGCATTTTGATTCAAGACCACACCAATCAGACCAAAAGCGAGCATAATCAAATGACCAATCGGCATCAAGAGGCGGGACAAGGGGTGTGAGCAGTTGACGAAGGAGGCGTTCCACTTCTAAACGTTTCTGTGTTCTGGCAGCGAGTGTGAGTGTCGTCAATGTGGGGCGATTTAACTGAAATGGTAAAAAAGATGTTTCAGGTCTTACTCGTGTGTTCAGCTGTCCTGAAGTTGTTGTCTTTTTATTCATGTTAAATTAAGCAGTGTGGTTACATTTGCAATGTGTACGTTGTTGGTGGTTTGAACGAAATGCTGAATGTAGCGCCACCAAGCTTGATTTCTTCGTCGCTTTCTACTCCTGCCCTCTGGGATAAACAGATACTTGTTCCCATCTTTAAACACTGGAGAGAATGAAATTGTCATTTACATCCCTGTTCAGTGAGCCGGCGGACCATCTGCCTTATCAACTCCACGTTACCCCAGTTATTAGGCGTTGATCGGTCATTTGGTTTACCTTCTGTTCTTGCACGACTAATGCGTGGTCTTGAATTGAAACGCAGTCCACTCTGAGGCTTTGCTTTAAGTCGTGACAAACGTGATCGATGGACACGAATTGAAACGCAATATGCTGTTGTACAGCACTTTAAACTGCCGCTGTACTGAAAAGCAATCAATCATTTGGTTAACATGTTTTTTAATTATGGCAGTATTTAGTACGCCAGGTGCATATGTGGCACTTTGCAGTGCAGTTAACACTTGGATTGCGTTTAATGTTAGCACAAATAATCTGTTCAATACAAAAGTGGAGAGAGGTTTTGTTTTAGTTGAGTGAACTCTGATCTTGTTAGAACAGTAGAACATCAGAGCAGTCTGGACAGGAGTAGGCCATTCAGCACAGCAAAGCTTGCCAGGCCTGCCCACTGAATTCTTCTAAAATAACATCAAGTCGAGTTTTCAAAGTCCTCCTGTCTACCGCACTACGTGGGCACTTATCCCAAGTGTCTGTGGTTCTTTGTGTGAAGAAAAACTTAGCAACGTTTGTGTGAAATTTCCCCTTCAAGTTTCTGTGTCCCCGTGTTCTTGATGAACTCATTTTAAAGTCACCGTCTCGATCCACTGGACTAATTCATTTCATAATTTTAAACACTTCAGTCAGGTCTCCTCTTCATCATCTTCTTCTTAAACTGTAAAAGCTCAGCTCTTTTAATCTTTCCTCATAACTCATCACCTGTAGTCCCTGAATCAGCCTAGTCGCTCTTCTCTGGACCTTTTCTAATGCTGCTATGTCCTTTTTGTAGCCTGGAGACCAAAACTGCACCCAGGACTCCAGATGAGGCCTCACCAGTGTCTTATAAAGCTTGAGCAGAACCTCCTGTGACTTGCACTCCACACATCAAGGCGCTATATAACCTGACAGTCTGTTAGTCTTCTTAATGGCTTCTGAACACTGTCTGGTAGTTGATAGCGTAGAGTCCACTATGACTCCTAAATCCTTCTAATAAGGTGGACTCTCGATTTTCAGACCATCCATTGTGTATTCAAGCCTCACATTTTTGCTTCCTATATGTAATACTTTTGCTTCCATTAAGTTTTTCATCATCCACAAATCTGCCCAAGACTGTCTGCTATCCAAGTCCCTTTGTGATGATTCAACAAATCTGCCAACCTTTCTTGGTTATCATTTACAAACTTAACCAGCCTGTTACTTATATTCCCATCTAAAGGATTTATATACACTATATTGCTAAATATATTGGGACTCCCCGCCAAATCATTGAATTTAGGTGTTCCAATCACTTCCATGGCCCGAGGTGTATAAACTCTGTAAAGCATGTGAATTTACCCTTGGGATTAATAAAATCTATCTATCGATCTATCGATCTATCTATCGATCGCACCTCGGCATGCTGATGGCTTTGTGAAAGAATGGGTTGCTCTCAGTGAATTCAAGCGTGGTACCATGATAGGATGCCACTTGTGCAAGATGTCCATTTGTGAAATTTCCTCATTACTAAATATTCCACAGTCAACTGTTAGTGGTATTATAACAAAATGGAAGCAATTGAGAACAACAGCAACTCAGCCACAAAGTGGTAGGCCACATCAAATCACAGAGCAGGGACAGCGCATGTTGAGGTGTGTAGAAGTCGCCAACTTTCTGCAGAGTCTAACTACAGACCTCCAAAAGGTCAAGAACAGTGCAGAGAGCTTCATAGAATGGGTGTCCATGGCCGAGCAGCTGCAGCCAAGTCTTATGTCACTAAGTGCAGTGCAGGACGTCAGATGCAGTAGTGTCAAGCCCACCACCTGCCACTGGATTATAGAGCAGTGCAGTCGTGTCCTCTGGAGTGACGATTCACGCAATCCGATGGACAAGTCTGGTTTTGGCATTTGCTAGGAGAACGAGACTTGCTTGACTCCATTGCGCCAAGTGTAAAGTTTGGTGGAGGGGGGATTATGGTGTGGGATTGTTTTTCAGGGGTTGGACTTGGCCCCTTAGTTCCAGTGAAAGGAACTCGTGATACTTCAGCATACAAAGCCATTTTGGACAATTTCATGCTGGCAAATTTGTGAGAACAGTTGGGGATGGCAATATGACTGCGCACCAGTGCACAAAGCAAGGTCTATGAAAGAAATGGAGGAGTGGGTTTGGTGTGGAGGAACTTGAGTGGCCTGCACAGAGCCCTGACCTCAACCTGACAGAACACCTTTGAGACTACGAGCGAGCCAGGCCTTCTCGTCCAACATCAGTGCCTGACCTCACGAATGTTCTCCTGGTCACAAATTCCCATCAACACACACCTACACCTCGTGGAAAGCCTTCCCAGAAGAGGGGAAGCTGTTATAGCTGCAAAGGGTGGGCCAACTCCATATTAAAGCCTACATAGTAAGAATGGGATGTCATTAAAGTTAATGTATGTGTAAAGGCAGGTGTCCCAATACTTTTGACAATATCGTGTATATTTCCATCCAAATCGAACACCAGGTCTCGCTGTTTCTTTCCTAACGTGTATCACACTACAAAAGTGGAAGTGAACGAGATCTGAATTACCTGAAAGAACGCCCCCCCCAATCACCGTTCGGTGTCGTCTTTCAGGTAGTACAGTCCTGGAGTACCACTGTGTCTTTGGCACACCCGTATCTCTACTGCTCATAACTAATCGTCACACTTTGGATACATTAATGGAGTAAACTGCAAAGGTTAAATTAAAAGAATATGGTAAAACATTTAAGGATATTGCAAGAAATGCAAATTTCTAAATTTTCTTTGCATATAAATATTCTTGCAAATATTTCTGAATGCAAAATAAGAGAAGAAAAAGAATAATTAAACCAGCAGCCATACCACCTGCACCTCAGAAGAGGTCACCCACGTGAAGCTAAGCGTGTTCAGGCCCGGCCAGTACTTAGATAGGAGACCACCTAGGAAAAGCTGGGGTTGCTTCTGGAAGATGTTTTGACGAGGCCAGCAGGAGGCACTTAAACGGGACACTGTGCTGTGTAAAAATGGTGCCGACCTTTGGATGAGACATAAACTTGAGGTTCTGACTCTCTCTGTGGTCTTAAAAGATCCCTGGGCATCCTTTGTAAAGAGCAGGGTGTATCCCGATGTCCTGGCTAAATTGCCCACCACAGCTGGGTCATTCTGGCCCCCTAATCACCCCCTTGTCTCAAGTTCTCTCTCTCGCCACTTCACCACCTGAAGTGCTCTGAGTAGTGAGAAAAGTGCTATATGAAGGTGAAGAATTATTAATTTTTATAAGAAGTGTCCAAAGAGAAATACAGGCCATGAGCCACTGTGTTGCTTATTCTTTGCCATTAGAGGGTGCCGGTGAGCTATGTCTTCAGCCCTCCTTAATAATAACTTGAGATGGAGAGTGGCAGTATGTTGCAATCTTGTTACATTTTGAAAGTCCTTAATTCTTTCCATTAAATGCATTCAGTGAGCTGACTTCTCCATATTGCTGTTCTCTGCCATGAGGAGATGCTGGTGACCTGCATGCTTAGTCCTTCTTAACAATAATTTAGGATGGAGAGTGGCAGTACATTGCAGTCTGAAGACATTTAAAATTGTTAATTATTTACAGTAAATGAAGTCTGTGAACTGCCAGGCTGCTTATTCTCTGCCATGAGGAGGTGCTGGTGAGCTACGTCTTCAGTCCTACTTAATAATAATTTGGGATGGAGAGTGGCAGTACGTTGTAGACTGAAGACATTTAAAGTTGCTGTTAGTGAGAAGTCAAGCACAATGATCCTTTTTATTGACTAACTAAAAAGATTACAATATGCAGACTTTCGAGGCAACTCGGGGGCCCCTTCTTCAGTCAAGGTGTAATACAGAAACTGGAGTTCCCTGTGTTTTATATAGACAAAAGGAAAGATACAACCTTTAAGTGAGACATCTTAGATTTAAAAAATTAATAGAACTCTCCAGGCTAAGATTCATTAAGTAAGAGAGGAGAACAATGTATGGTCAAGATCTTTGGATACGATAACTGTCCAACAAAATCTTTTGAAGTTTCTGATGAGTTTTTCCATATAATATGGCTCTGTAGTCAGGCCATAAGACTCATTTCTCTATTAACACCATGTTGCAATATGTAAAATTTTAGCATGAGTTTGACTTCCTATTCTTTTCTCTCCTGCTGTTTTCTGACTTCAACAGCCATGGACACTGTGAGAGGAACTTTAAAGTGGTGAAGAGGTTTTGCATCTCTCCGACTGACACAGACAACCTGACTACAGACCCACATTGTATTGAAACTTCAAAAGACTTTGTTGGACAGATCTTGACCATACATTGTTCTCCTCTCTTGCTTAATGAATCTTAATTTTTTACATTTAAGATGTCTCACTTAAAAGATTTCCAATGCTGTATCTGTCCTGGCGTCTATATAAAACACAGGGAACTCCAGTTACCTGAACAAGGGGCCTGACTTGCAAATTGTGATCTTTTTAGTTAGCCAATAAAAGGGGTCATTATGCGTGACTTCTCACTATTACATCCATAATGGCTAACATGTTGTTAGGAATTTTCAGTCCAAGCTGCTGTGCTTCTTATTTTTTTGACATGAGGGGGCATCGGCGAGTGACATGCCCTGTCTTCATTAATACAGTACAATACAGTGCAGATTATTTTTGTTTAGCGTTTTTTACTGACTGCTGTGAACAAAGTCTTGGGTAAAATGCAAGTATAGATTAAACTATTTACTAAATAGCATTTTGTGATGGACAGTGGCAGTATTTTGCAGTCGTGTAACATTTTTGTATCTAATATCATCCACCCATCCATTATCCAACCTGCTATATCCTAACTACAGGGTCACGGGGGGTCTGCTGGAGCCAATCCCAGCCATCACAGGGTTGCAAGGCAGGAAACAAACCCCGGGCAGGGCGCCAGTCCACCGCAGGGCTATATCTAATACTTTTCTTTAAAATGCATTCAGTGAGAAGACTGCTCCATGATTCTACTCTCTGCCATTAGGGGGCATCAGAGTGCTGTTGTACTGCACAATCCTCCTTAATAATAATTTGGGATGGCGAATGTCAGTATGCTACTATCTGTGTTGTGCATCATGTCATCCATACAGGAAAGAGCTGTAAGGTTATGGTGTTTGTTCTCCTTGTCTCCACTAGAGGGCAGTGATGTGTTGCTTTTCTAATGCTGTTGAGTAGAGTGGAATTGAACTGAGTATGTTAGGTTATATGGGAAAGATGACTTACTGTGTCCATCAGAGGGTTGCTTTCCCTTGTGTGTTTACTGCCCAGTACCACTAGAGGGCAGTCAAAGAAGTCCATAGCGTTGATATCAGTGGCTCACTGACTAAATTGACAACCTGGGACTTTCACCCAAATGCCGTGCTTAATTTACTGTACCTCACCCTTCTTTTGTCCTCCACAGCAGTCGTTACTTTGGGAACACCAAAAGCAGCAGTTCCGCAGACACACGGCCCAGATGGAGAACCTCGCAGTCCCCATGGTGCTTGGGGCTCATCGGCCCCTCTCCCGCGCCCAGTCCTCTCCGGCCTCTGCCACCGTGTCACTCCCCGAGAAGACTCTCACTCTTCCTGTGCAGGAGAACCCCACCAAACCGCGCTTCACCACAGGTACCCTAGTGATGTATGATGTGCTGATTGTGTGTCCGCCCTCCCACCCTGAAATGTCCAGCTCCCGATGACTTTGAATCATCTTCTTGTTCTGCTTCTGCCTGCAGGCATTGTGTACGACTCCCAGATGTTGAAACACCAGTGCACATGCGGCGACAACAGCACACACCCCGAACACGCGGGGAGAATTCAAAGCATCTGGTCACGGCTGCAAGAGCGAGGACTGAGGAACCAGTGTGAGGTACTGTCAGAGGGCCGGCGGGGTCAAAGTACTCAATGGACGTTGGCAAGAGGGGATGTGTTGGTCTGCAATGTAATGAGTCAGATGTTGCTCACCGTAAGGTGTATGCCAGGGACTTCCTGCCAGGCTGAATCAGCTGGCATGAGCCAGAACCGAGGCTTGGAGAGATGTTTGTCACATCCTGGGCAATATGGCCTGGCCTTTTAGGTTGGGGTCAAGAGCCTGACAAGTTCAACTGTGGGAGTGGAAGATGAACTGGTGTTTAAGACCAGACCTCCTGGCTTCTGTGTTTTCTTGCCATATCATCTTCTGTTGGGTTTAGCACCCTACCCAATGCAAAAATGGGCCCTGTGTGGCTCTGTCCAAATTCAAGTAAATTCAGCACAGCAAGGTCCTTACTTGCTTGTCTCCCACAGACTAGCAAAACACCAAATAGTAAATCAGACGGCATTTGTTTAGTCGACTTGATAGAGAGAATAATCACTTGTGAGGTGTGGTTATATGGTGGTCAGTATGAGCAGGTGACGGAAAACCGTATGACCTGAGCAAAAAAATGTTCTGAGAGTGGACTGAGTGAGAAGGTCCAGGTATTTAATGATACTGCTAGGCTTGGATAAACTGTGTCACCATGAGCTCCCTCCATAGTTCTTAACAGTAGTTGTAAGTGTCATGGAGGTACAAGAAAGCGCCGATCATCCTGCTATGCCGTTTAGATAAACCCTATGTTGTAATTGCTAGATTAAAAAATACTATCTCTTGGGTATTTGGACAAAAATCCATTCCACTTTACATAAAGGAGTTGCTATAGTGGGATGTCCTAGCTCTAGCTACTATATTAGTCACAGGCCATTCGCAAACAATTTTGTTGTTTTTGAACAACTCTTTAGTTAGTGACGCAAATCGATTTGCAAGCATGAATGGATCCATTCAACAGATCTCCATAGGAGTGCTGTGGTGCATACGTCCTGTCCTTGGCTTGTCTTGTTTCATAGGTAGGTAGATGCGTAAAGCTTATGTACAAGTCGCACCACTCTGATTCATGATTCTTGGTCACTTCACTTATGATTCTTTCGACATCGAACGAGAATTCTCGCTGATGATCATACAAGTACGGTACAGCAACAACACCTGCTAGAATACATTGTTTGTCTTCTGTACAGTTTATTAGATTTGTTGACAGCAGAATATATAAACACAATATTAGAGTAGCATGTTTAACAACACAAAATTAAACCAATTTCAAACTATTAATTTACTTTAATGCACACATTTTTACATCTCACTGACTGTAGCTGCATGTGTCATTCATTGATTCTGTCAACTTGGAACAGAGCCATCACCCAAAATGAGTCTCACGATTCTTGTTTGTTTGATTCACATATGAATCATTACCCGAGGACAAGGTGCCTGATTCACATTTGAATCATTACCTGAGAGTTTTTGCTCATTTGATTCATGAATGCATCATTACCCGAGAATGAGACACCAGAGTCTCGTTCATTTCATTTGTGCTGGAATCATTACCCGAAAAAGAGGCGCCAGATTGTCGCTCATTTGATTTGTGTAGGAATCATTACCTGAGAGTTCTTGTCCATTTGATTCATGAATGAATCATTACCCGAGAATGAGGCACATTATTTTAATTCATTGGATTCATGAACAAGCCATTACCCACGAACGAGTCTTATGATCCTTGTTTATTAGATTTACCATTGAATCATTACCCGAGAAAGAGACACCAGAGTTTCGTTCATTTGATTTGTGCTGGAATCATTACCTGAGAATGAAGTGCACGATTCTCATTAATCTGATTCGCAAATGAATCATTACCTGAGGATGAGGTGCACGATTCTCATTTGTTAGATGGAATGAATCCTTTCCCGAGACCGAGTTACACAATTCTCATTCACATGTGATTCCCTGATGTTTTGTCTTATTTTAATTATGCATTTGATGTCATGTCGATGGGGGAGGGAGTGTCCAGACGTTAAGCAGTGTGACATCATCAACGTGATGGTGCCTTGTGTACCTGACGCTCTTTCTGAGAACATCTCCAGTTGCCTTAGTGTTGATTTGTTGGTTTAGATCTCTTTTTTGTTACAAGTCAGATAATTTTTTATGTGTCTAATACATTATTCCCCATTACGAACAGTGACTGTTTTAGAAGTCATTTTCACCAGGGAACATTATTTAATAGTTTTGATACTTCGGAATAATGTAGTAATGTAGTTTTTTACTAAAGGTACTTTTTGTTTATCATGTTGCCATTTTATTTTATTATGCAATGATGTCCCCGGAAGTGCTGATGTCACTAGTGCAACACTTTAAAAGCCAACACCGCATGTCTTAAGGTGTCAAAGACTGCTAAACTCTTTTAAATGTCAAATGTTCAGTTCCAAAACAGAGGCTTACGGTCAGTGCTGGTCAAAGCCCATTTGGAGCCCTATGGGTGGTGTTTGATCATCACCCTTCATTGCCCTTAGTGGGTAGTCGGTCTTATTAGACTTCTACAACCTGTGGGGCTTGATGTCCAGAGCACACACCCCTTCAATACCATAAATGGCACCCATTTGTGCATATACCACAGACTTTAAGGACCACTCACCCCTTGGTGTATGGAGCATGTGCACTTTTACTTTCATAAGCGGCAGCCAGCGGGTAACAGTGCCCACTCAGTATCATCAGAGGTTGACGACTGTTGGCATTCACTGATTATCCTCATATTTTGACAACCGAGTCGGGGTGATTCCCTCTCCCTTTTTGGAGGGTGCGCAAACGTTGCCCCCTTGTGGTCATACTGCGGACATTATCATCACACTTCTACAGCCCAGGTGCAGGGGGCAGGGCACACCCCTTAACATTCATAAATATCGCCCCTCAGATGATGGCACCTATGTTGCCTAATGGGTGCACCGGCTCTGCTTACGAATTTTGCACTAACGTTCTACTTTTCATTAAAGTATAATAGAATTCAGGACATTTTTCTACCTGTTT
>NC_053156.1:27580407-27605407 GCF_016835505.1 Polypterus senegalus
TCGTGTGTGTGAGCTCTGTTGTTTTTCCCTAATTAACCAGCGGGTCGCTGGCCTTGTGTTGTTGCGGTCACTTGCACCCTGACAGTTCCATTGTGTATGTGAAACCCAAGCACATGCTTATCATATTATTTCTTCTGTGCTGCCTTATCCTAAGAAACCCCTTTCAGTCATTATTTTTGTGTTTATTATTTTTTTTGTTTTATTTCAGGAATCTTGTCCCAGCGGATGTTTGTCATGTTGCCCTGTGGTGGCGTGGGGGTAGGTATTTTGGATTTCTATGCTGTAATCCTCTTCTTCGTCGTCCTCCTCCCCCCTTTGGAAGTCAATGACCAGGCTGTGGCTAGAGCTGCCCGAGTGACGACGTTTGGCTTTCATTCCTTTTTCTTTTTCCTTTGGCTGATGGATCTGACATGTCGGAGTGAAGAGCGGCTCCTCTCTGTCGTTCTTTTTCTTTTTTTTTCTTTGTGCATTTCCTGTAATATTCTTGTCACTTTCTGCTATGGAGAAGCTCAGTTGATGTAGCCCAGCTCAGCCATCTGAAATGTGATTGAGATTTTCCACTGAACATTTGTCGGCCGGGTGGTGGCAGCTGGGAGGGTCACATTCCTGTTGCTTTTTCTCTGTTCGCCAGTTGGTGTCAAAGACCATCTCTGTTTCTCCGTTTGGAAAATGTCAATGGCAGACCATTTTAATGTTTATTTTGACCAGCCATCGTTACATTGTGATGGGGCAGGAACACGTTTTAAGTATAAAACAAAATTCCGACCCAGGCAGAACTGAAAGTGTTGTAACCTAAAACATATTGTTGGTTAGTTCAATTGAGAGTTGCAGATGTCTAAAATGCAATATTGAGTTGCGTAAGAGAAACGAGAGGACAACAATAAAGAGCCTGGTAATCTGTTATCACTGAATTGAACAGAGAAAGTAAAAAAACACACAATAATCACAGAGGCGTCGTCTTAGATGCGAGTTCAGGGTAGAATTGACAAAGATAGCGGAGCTCCTGGTTATCAGTCCTTCCGGCAGGAAGAGGCGGGTCCAGGAGGGCGGACACAGTAAGTGACATCAGAGGTGTTCTAGCTGTCAATCATCCAGTCTGCAGAGGGAGGCAGAGAAAAAGGCTTGAGGACAGCGGTGGGCAAGGTCAGTCCTGGAGGGCCACAGTGGCTGCAGGTTTTTGTTCCAACCCAGTTCCTTAATTAGAAAACGCTCCTTGCCGATAATTTAATTTCATGGCTTGTTAGTGCTTTAACTCTGCCATGTCAGGTCATTCTCTTATCCTTTTTTTTTTTTTTTTACCTCTCTAAGAATATCATCCAAATGATTTGAATTTTGTAACGGAGGAGTAATTCTCAGGCTTTCACTTTTTTTCTCTTCACTTTCCTTCCAAGTATTTAATTAAACTAAAACCGTGCACGATAAATCCACACGGGTGTAAACGGAGAACTGCTGGTTTCTTTTATCATTTACGTCTTATTGCTAATAATAAAAATCAAGAACACAGCTGTTTAAGACCTAAAAAAGCAATAACGGCTCAAAATCTTAACGAGCGAGACCACTAAAATGAAACAGAAAAATGTCACTTGAGCAAGTTCTTCTTATTAAGCATTTGGGTTGGAACAAAAACCTGCAGCCGCAGTGGCCCTCCAAGAACGACTTTCCACTCCCCTGCATTAGGACATTGCGACGCAGACAAGACAAAGGTTCGTCAGCCACTGTCCGCTTGGATGGAACCCAACTTGAACAGGTTAATGAATTCAAGTAGCTAGGATTCTAGGCTAGTTCAAGAAAAGAAGGTGGGTGGTCTCCACAGCAGAAAACCATAGCCAGATTGGATAAGTAACTGCAGCGTGTGCCTGTGGAAACAAACAAACATCTCGATGAAGATCAAAGTTCGCCTCTTCCGGACCAATCCAATCAGAAACGCGGGTACTGCTCAGATCTGACCTGGTCCAACAGGAAGTCTTCCAGATGCGATGCCTACGTCGAATCCTGCAAGTGTCAATTCGTAATCGCATCCAAAACAAAGTCATTCGGCAGAATTGTGGATGGCAGGCAACCATTGAAGAGCAAATCCAATAACGTCGTTTACAATGGTTTGGTCACATTTGTCGAATGAGTGGCAGCCGTCTATCACACAAATTCCTCTGGTGGCATTGGAAAATCCAACATACGGCTCCCAAACAAATCAAGGTAGACCTGAAGAACTCAAGACTCGACATCGACGAAGCCAGAGACATTGCCAAGGACCACCTGGCATGGAAGTGACTTGTGTCCGAAATCTGAGATCCATTGGCACCCACAGCAGCATACTTGCTCTGAGGACGCCTTCGTCTGGGTGCCAGCGAGGGACCATTGAGGCTGTGGGACACGGTGCCAACCTTTGGAGCGGCAGTAGAGTTGCGGTCCCCAGTGTGTGTGCGCGCGTGTGACATTACCTACAATGCGGATTAGAGATATCAGGATTGTTGAGAAGCTTATTAAGGGTTAGGACAACAGAAGGATTGTCACATAAAGGAGGTACAGCCAAAGTGTTCGAGTCACCGGAGATGAAAATTTCACCGTGATGCGTCAATGCCAAGTCCGAAGGGAGAGAAGAAGGGGGGACCGAGCCCTAAACCCACGTCTGACTTTTGAAACTAGGAAATCCAATTCCGAAGCAAATGTCCCACATGTAATGAGCAGACAGACACAGAAGTCAGATGACACATTCCGTAGTGTTTTAAGTGCGTCTCACTCATAGATTTCATTTCTACATAATGTTAGTGAGCCGGAGGCAGTCACCTAACGTGACATACCCAGTGACTCGGGCCAACTAGTCCACGACTCGCTCCGACCAGATCAAGCAGGTCTAATTTTGTCTTTAGTTGCAAGCGGGAGTGTTGACAGCCTGTATATTGCTTAATGCAATGAAGACAGCAACTGGAAATAAAGAGCGCCTGTGATTTGGACCTCCTAAATGGAAGAGAAGCCGACCTGTCTGATGTCTGTGTGTTTTACGCACTACAACAGAACGGAAAAAAGCAAAACGAGACAAAGGGCCGAGACTCTACCTGATAACCCTTCATACAGCACCGGCTCCGTCAGGCAGCGTGTTATCGAGTGCCGGAAAACCGGGCATCTGTACTGGGAAGTCGGCGTGTGACTGCTAAAGATGACATGCGGCCAGCATTGTTTAGTTGTTTAATTTGACGCGCTCCCACGTGTTGACAGTTCTGACATACCTTACGACTAGAAGTCACGTAAGGTTGACATCGACTTTATTCAGAATGTCTGCAGTCGCTTCTGCCTTAGCACCGTTCTGTTTGTTAACCTGTAACAGAGAGCTGAGCGCCATGAGAGGCGGGTGACTCCTGTAAATCTAATGGCTTCTGCATTTTTCTGCAACTGCCATACCCACTAAAGATTGCAGTGTCGTTTTGGGTCTGTGGTGTAGAAATAGTTATTTAATGGAAAGAAGGGGGGGGGAGGCACTTGGAGCGGACAGCATGCGTGGTGTCGATAAGGGCTTAATCTGTGTGGATCTCCGGCCCCCCGCTTCTCGGCTCATGCACGTTGATTGAAACAGCATGTCGATGACAATGATAAAAGAAATTCCTCTGATTTCATTGTTCTCTAATGCCAAACCTCCAAAAATGTGCGTTTTGAAATAAAAAGAAAATCACACGGGAAGCAAGGCCGCCTTTGAAACAGCAAGGGGGCGAGGAGGTGGGGGTGCTGTGGAAAAGCTGTCTGTAGTCAAGTTGTTAAAAAAAACAGATTCGCTCCTTTGGAACAGTCAAAGGGGGGGATTGAAACCGCCTCAGACAATCGCTTCACACTTCAGCACCGCTGTGTTCAGCCTGGCGCTTTGCCATTTGTGGTGCGCACCATGATGGACTCCATCCATTTATTTGGTGTATCGTGTTTCTTGGTGTAGGGGGTCCCGGTGGCAGCCCCCTTGAAAGGCTTACCTGCCATTTACCTTAGAGTGGAATACCTAGCAGCCCGTCTAGAGTTTTCATTGGAGTCTCCCTCTGGTGGGCAGTGCCTGGTACAACGCCTGCTGGATGCACACCCTCATAAATACCCACACCTCCATGACTGGTCTTGCTACACTAACCACAGTGATAAGTTTTGTGCACTCCCAGGCCTCATTCTAGAGTTAATTCTGCTTTTAATTTCTAGATTTGGGTTTCATTTTGTGCTCTTCCAAGGTTATAATTGTCAAGTTAATTCAGGATTAGGGTTATGCTTCTTTTGCCCTCAAGGACTGATTGTAGAGTTAATTCTCTTTTCATTTCGGACTAAGGTTACACCACAGGGGGCACCCACACACCAAGCACACAGAAGGGACAGTTTAGAATCACCAATGCTCATAACCTGCATGTCTTTGGACTGTGGGAGGAATCCCACACATACACGGGGAGAACATGCAAACTCCTCACAGGGAGAACCCAGGAAGCAAACCCAGGTCTCCTTACTGCAGCGCTACCCACTGCACCACCGTGCTGCCCATGGCTGATTCTAGAATTAGTTCTGCTGTGGGTAACCAGGGGGTGCATAGCTCTCCAAACCCCAGATACAACAGACACAGAGGTCAAGTGTTGTACACAACACACCTTTATTTAGCTGTGGGAAACGCTTTTGTCTCTGTCCCCATAGCACCACATAGTAGTAGCACCAATACACCGTCCTTTTCTTCTTTCTCTCTGCCTCCACTACTCCTACAGCAAGCTTTGCCCACTTCCTTCCGACTCTGGCTACTCAAGTTGTGGCAGCTAGCCCCTTTTATAGAGCACCCGGTAGGAGAAAACCTGGAGTCGGCAGCCCTGCAGAGGAGGGCTCAGCCGTTGTCCATGCACCCGTTGGCAGTGGCCATTGGCCCCCAGCAGGGTTGAGCTTTCATGCCTCAAACCTGTAGCACTGTAGCCACCAGGGAAGGCAGCCCTCTGTCGTCCTGGGGGAGGTATTGCCCAATGAAAGTTCCTTCTCCCGGTCCTTCCATTATGGAGGTGTCCCAGCTAGGTAAGAATCCTGGCTATCCGTTACACTGCCTTTAATTCAAGATTTAGGTTATCCCTGTTAGGGGATAATTTTAGTGTTAGGGTCAGGGCTGATTCTACAGTAGAGTTAATAATCCATAATCCCGGTAGCAACAAATAATAAACCCTCTTACGTCAATGACTTATCGTGCTGTCGTCCTGACATCTGTAGTCATGAAAGTGTTTGTGAGGCTTATCAAGATCTGCATTTGCTTCTCCATGTACAGCTCCATTGATCCACTGCAGTTTGTGTACCACCCTGGCTAGCTCAGCAAAGAATGCTACCCCCTCATGTGTTGAACCCCACCCTTACATTATATAAGGCTACTGGTCATTGACTACAGCTCAGCCCTCAACAGAAGACGAAGGGACCGGGCCTGAACCTATGCCTCTGTGAATGGGGGCAGACCACAGGTGGTCAGCGTGAGGAAAAACCTATCTGTGACACCATCATCCTTAACACTGGAGCCCCACAAGGATGTGTTTTAACACTAGAATTACCAGAGCCTACGAAAAAACTCGTAATTCCGTCCCGCCTTAAATCCCTTCACACCTCTCCGCCAGCGTCCTTTGTCTTCTAAATGTGCTGATAAAGAGAAGCTAGGAGCAGCCGGCTATTCCATCCCCCCAACAATTTAGAACGAGCACAAACTTCTCCCAGCTCATGCCTTGATTGAGTATCTGGGAGTGAAGTGGAGTTTTAGAGTGGAAATAATAGATCGTTATTTGGAACACACGCATTTCATGTCTGTTCCGTTTCTACAGTAATCTGTGTAAACACATTTTTAAAACAGAAACGTTTTTTATATTCTAGTAGTAGATGACAAAATGTAGGCATAAACTATTAATGTATGAAGACTGCAGTCCAAATAGCAAAGAAACATTTTCATAAAAGGTTCAAATATAACACAACAATTGCGCTTTTATTCAAAAATATAACTGCAGAAACAAAAAGCCGCCTTAACATGCGACATTGACACCCATTTATTGTAACTGCCTCCGTGGTGCAATAGAATCAGTTCCTGCCTGGGAATCAAAAGGTCGTGAGTTCGATCCTGCACCACTCCGTTTTGAGAAGTAAACTGCTCTTAGTCTTACTATTTTTGAGTAAAAGCATACATTTGATTTCAGTCTGTAACAGCCGGTGCAATGTATGGTGATTTTTTTTTAATTCACTTTTCATTCTCTCAGTCGCGTTCAGAATCCATCCATACAACCCCATCTGACACGGCTGTTTTCACTAAAGACGCGCTATAGCTCTGCAGTGTACCACGATGCATACTAACGCACCCCCCAAAAAAGGGTTCTGAAACACAAACGCTGGCGAAGCTGCCTTCTTCGTATCTCACCGTCACTTGATTAATAGTTACATTAGTCACATTAATAGTTTATGCCTACATTTTGTCATCTACTAGTAGAATATAAAAAACGTTTCTGTTTTAACAATGTGTTGACACAGATTACTGTAGAAACGGAACAGACATGAAATGCGTGTGTTCCAAATAACGATCTATTATTTCCACTCTAAAACTCCACTTCACTCCCAGATACTCAATCAAGGCATGAGCTGAGAGAAGTTTGCGCACGTTCTAAATTGGTGGGGCGATGGAATAGCCGGCTGCTCCTAGCTTCTCTTTATCACCACATTTAGAGGACAAAAGACGCTGGCGGAGAGGTGTGAAGGGATTTAAGAAGCGATTTAAGGTGGGACGGAATTACGAGTTTTTTCGTAGGCTCTGGTAATTCTAGTGTTAAGCCCCCTGCTGTACTCTGTGTATACCCATGATTGTGCAGCCACATTCACTCTCTAATTCCATAATTAAGGTTGCTGATGATACCTCAAAGTAATGATGAGGCAGCGTACATGAGGTCAGTAGAGATCGATGTGGCTTTGTGGTGTCAAGCAGATAGCCTCCAGCTAAATGTCCGTAAAACCAAGGAGCTGGTTGTGGGCTTCAGCAGGATGCAGCAGTGATCCCAAACTCTGCTACCCATCAGTGGGATCCCAGTGAAGACAGTAAACACCCAGTTGATATCTCGGAGGACTTGACATGTACAAGCACTGATCACAAAGGTTGTATCATTTGAGGTAGTTGAAGACATTTGGGGTATCCTCAGTGATACTTACCATACAGGGGCTATAGAAAGTGTACTTTCTATTGAGCATCACATCCTGGTATGGCAGCTGCTCAGCGCAAGCCGTGCAGAAAGTGATGGGAACGGCAAAGTGTCTCACCAGGTGTGCTGTGCGCCCCCTACAGGACATTTACAATAAGAGATGTAGAAGCAGAGCAGTCCAAACCATTAAAGATCCTTCACACCCCATAAACTGCCCATTCACCCTACTAAAATCCGGCAGACGTTTCCGTAGTCTTAGGAGCTTCTTAAGGCCAGTTTATAGTATAGGGGAGATCTCTGAACTCATGACTGCAGTTTATGGCGAGTCTGCCCCCATCATCCTACAAAGTCAACTTTTGGCAGCAAGCCGTTTAAGTAAGGTAGAGAGTCCATTGAAGATGACCCTCGCACTGGACGGCCTGTGGAAGTGTGCAAGAAAGTCGAGGATTTCCTTTGGTCAGACGAGGAATTAAGGTTTCCCGAACAGCTGAAGAAATGGGCATCTCGGCAGGTACGGTTTGGAAAATAATTTGTGAAAAGTTGGGCAGGTCAAATGTCAGTGTGAGATGATGGGTTCTGAGAATGCTGACGCCATGTCACCACTGCTGTTAGGAGAACTTGGAGGTTCTCTGTGAAGACCAAGTGAATTTCTATTATCATTTGGTGATTGGAGATGGAAGAATTGTGCTCCACTTTTCTAATTTCAGCATCCCCAGATTTGAGACCTCCCACCTGGCTATAGTTTAACTGACTTGCCGTCCTATACCAGGTTTGACCCCACCCTCCCTTAAGACCAGTCAACTGGCTTCACTGAAATTTACACCCCCACCTTCCTAGATCAGCTTCCCCAGGTTTGGCCCTGCCCCTGATGAGAAACTCCTCCCATTTTCGACACCGCAGCTTAGATTTGATATTTCTCCTGTGTTTATCCTAATATTCTGTGTAATTTGTATGATGTGCTACAATGTTCAGCATCGTCCTCCCAACTGGTCACGAAATGCAAGCCTTAAGCAGGACCACCATGCCAACAGGTGGATGGGGGTTGACTACTTTTGTGTTCCTGTGCCGCAGTTGTCCACTTTCAGTGTGTTCTTTGCTGATCCCAAATTTTGTATCTTGACAGGTGGACAGCGACACCATTTGGAACGAGATGCATACGTCCACATCTGCCCGAATGGCTGCTGGCAGCGTCACAGAGTTGGCCTTCAGGGTGGCCAAGGGAGAACTTAAGGTAGACAATCTTTTTGCATCAGCTAGTGGGACATTTTTTAAAAGTGGTCTTACTTTGAAACATGTCGCAAACTGAGGACATTCAGACTTTTGTGTTGGCATTGCTGGTTGTAAACTATGACCTGCAGCATTAGAAGTCTGGCCCGGTGGTGGCAAAGCGAATATCCATCAGTCACTTGACACAGAGAGTAAGAATATCCGATGGTACTGTCAAAGTGTGTGAGTGATGACAGAGCCACTGCTGGGATCTAAATAACAGCTCCCCTCAGCTTGAGGCTCCACTTCCTTTACTTACATGATGTGCTCTGAGCCGGTTGGCAAACGGCTGAGGCGCTGGTATCATCAGGTCCCGCAGTGCTGCCCGGTTTTTCATTGGTAACAATAAGCAAGCGTGGCCTCTCGTCTGGCGGAAAGACAGCACCCGCAAGAGCTACTGCCGGGTGTTTACAGAACTTTTCAACAAGAAAAATGACAGGCCTCTCTGCCCATCGTCTTGGCTGCCAGCTCGCCCCTGCCAACGTTCCAGAAGCAAAACAGAGGAAGGCTTTTGGGCGAGGGAGGGGTTGAGGAGGGTTAAAGCTTGGGGGTATTTATTTTGGCAGTTCTTAATTTTTTTACTTGCGTTACTGTAATTTGAAGTAGCATCATGCTGACATAAATCTTTGAACAGCTATGATGATCTCTTAATGGCTCCCTTCCCTTTTCCAGAATGGTTTTGCCATAGTGAGGCCGCCAGGACACCATGCTGAACCATCCAATGCCATGTAAGTGTCTCGGTTTTACAAGCAGGTAATTTGGGAGGAGTATAAAATGTGAAATATTATTGTGTGTGTGTGTGTGATGTTTGTGTGCTATAAATATGTACACAGAGTACAGTCTGGACTACAGTTTATAAAGGCCACTGTGTACATGTGTTTGTGCTTGGTGTGTGTGCAGAGGGGGGCCTGTAAGTAATTTACACTTGGAAACTTATGCTCTCCACATAGTTTTGATTATAGGATGTATACATGTCTCCATGTATATTCTGCATGTGTGTTTTATTATATACATATATACATTTGTGTGTGTGTATATACTAGCAGTCCCCCTCAGTTACACGACGCGCAGTGGTGAAACAAGACGGTGAGGATGGCCCTGCGCGGCTCCCCACTCCTGATGTCACGCTTCCCCCTCCCCTCGGCCCACAGCCTCTATCTCAGATTAGCATGAATATATCACTCCTGCAAGCACGCCACGATTCTTAGCTCGATGAGAGAAGTCGCAAAATCAACCAGAATGTTCAAGCAAATTCTAGGGGGGGGGAAAAAAAAAAACTCAATCTAAATACGTTAAGTAGTTCTCTCATTCACTAGCTAAGCAGATGTAAGATACGCCCCAAGGCTGGTGCACGAGTGAGGAGGGCTCTGCCCCTTAGCCCATTGCATGGATCTCAGATTCACGCAAATAAATCGATACCGCAAGCAAACTATGATACTTAGTAGTATGATGAGAGAAGTTGCAAAATCAACCGGAATGTTCAAGCAAATTATAGAAAAAACCTGATCTAAATCCATTAAGTAGTTCTCTCATGAAAAGCGGACAGACAGGCGTTGGATGGATATATATATATATATATATATATATATATATATATATATATATATATATATATATACATATCTCCTCGATCACGGGGTTGCATTCCAGACCCCCGCGATAGGTGAAAATCACAAGTAGAAACCATATGTTTGTATGGTTATTTTTATATATTTTAAGCCCTTATAAACTCTCCCACACTGTTTATAAATATTACCTGCAGAGTTATACAGCATAATCCCTTTGTATTCTCTTAGATATTAGGTAAGATTCATTGAAATTATGTATATAAACACACTGTTTATATACAGTAAAACCTAAATATTATTTTAAAGATATTGAGTGTCTCCGATATCATGTTACAGCCATTACGATAGACATGCCACCAGCAATAAATACGTACAATGCAACAAAAATAGTATACAGTAAATGTGTGTACAGTGACAGTAAACGTACATACATGTATTAAGTACTGTAAGTAGAAAATTAATTATGGTTACTCACCAACAATGACACGATGAGTTTAATTTTACTGCACAACAAAGGAGAGCGTTGCAGCCCTTGTAAAGGAGCCACTTCAGGCGATTGTGTAGCACTGCCGTTGTTCTTCTTCTGGCAGTCTTCAATCCAAATCCCTAAAGCAGATTCCATCCAGACTACTGCCTTATTACATCCACTTACAACTTGTTTTGCACCCTGGTTAAAAGGACACTGCGGCTGTAGATCTTATATTCCTTTCCTACTTTTTAAATAAAAAGTATCGTAGCCTTCAACAAATCCAAAACGTTTACCTTTTCGGCAATCGTAACATCTTCCGTTTGCGCTTGGGCACGGCCCCTGAAGCAGTAGCAGATCGTTTTGGAGCCATAATGAAGGGCTTGACTATGCACAAAGATAAACACAAAAGAGCACAACTCTTTACACAGCGAAACACGTTGATGCTGAATGAGCGAGACGAGACTTCCTGGTTAACACTGCATTCAGCGCGCAGGAACTTAACTGCGTGCTCTGATTGGTTAGCTTCTCAGTCAGGAGAACTTAACTGCGTGCTCTGATTGGTTAGTTTCTCAGTCATCCGCCAATAGCATCCCTTGTATGAAATCAACTGGGCAAACCATCTGAGGAAGCATGTACAGGAAGTAAAAAGACACATTGTCCACAGAACCCGCGAAGCAGCGAAAAATCCGCGTTATATATTTAGTTATGCTTTCATATAAAATCCGCGATAAGAGAGAAACCGCGAAAGTCAAAGCGCGATATAGCGAGGGATTACTGTGTGTGTGTGTGTGTGTATATATATATATATATATATATATATATATATAATATGTGTGAGTGTGAGATATATATATATATATATATATATGTGTATATAAAATGTAGAATGTCCTTCTGAACGTTCCCTTTGACTGATCTGTACCAAATTTTCCATAGTTGCTCTCAAGGACCTTACAGACAAGAGAGACAACTTTGGAACCAAAATTCTGACCTTGAGGGTCCCAGTGTTGGTTTTTTTTTTTTTCCTTTCCGTGTGTGCTACAGTTTCACACCAGTGCCACCTGCTGGCACAGAGCAAATTAAACATCTGCACAGACTGCCTAGCAGACGAGGACTGAGGTGCTGTCCTGTTGCCCCCAGGTGTGGTGATGCGAGTCACAGTAGCCGTTCTGTCAGCCATTCTCCTCTGACCTTTCACATCAACAAGGCGTTTCTCTTTATCATCCTGAGCTGTGGAGTGTTGGTAGAAATGGGGTGGGGGTGGGGGGGCTAATAAAGTTAAATGAGTTTAGCACAAGACTACAACATAATAAAATATAAAAAAAGTTGAAAACTCTCTGAAGGTATTATGAACATCCTTTTTGTTTTTCTTCTTTGCATATCCATGTAATCTTTGTAGTTGTGACAGAAAACAGGGAAGAAAAAAATAATCTGCTCCCTGACTCTCTACCTGGCATGGCCACCCCTACACACGGTGTCTGTTGTATGGCCTGAACCTCGGCGTTAGGGCCAGCGTGCTCCGTGGCCACTCATCTTGGCTCCACTTCAGTTCCCCTTTGCCGCATCACCTGCCATGAAGCGCGAGGGTCCTAAATGTGGAGCGTCTGTGTGTTTCAAGTGCTAATCAGTGCCAGATGTTCCATAATGATGTCAGGATAATTCTATCCTAAACTGGATATTTATGGGTTGATAGTGACGGGATGGGGGTGGTGGTGGTGGTGGTGGTGGTGGTCTGTAAGGGAGGAAGTTGATTTATTTCTTTTCTTTTTTCTTTTTTTTTTTCTGACTTTGTCAGCTCTAACTCTGCCTCCCTCCCCAATGTGCTTTTGTTTTTAGGGGGTTTTGTTTCTTCAACTCAGTCGCCATTGCAGCAAAGCAACTACAACACAAACTCAACGCGAGCAAGATTCTCATAGTGGACTGGGTAAGAAGTGCCAATGGCTTTGGAATGATTAGGGCTTTGCATGAATATGAAACCTAATGTTGGATGAGGGGTCCCTTTGAAATAAAGAACAATGTAGACAGATAATTTAATTAAACTGCCTCAGTGCATAATGGTGCTTATCTTCAGTAGCATCCTTCTATATAAAAGCGGTCGGGATTGTCCTTCCGTCCCGTGAGTGCTACGCAGGCGCGGAGTTTCACACACGCCCTGTCCATTTTGCAATGCACGATGGGATTTGTAGTTTTGTTTTTCCAGGTAAAAGATGATTTTCTACTCCAGACTGTGCGATATCTTCTTCCTTACTATATAAAAGCGGTCAGGATTGTCCTTCCGTCCCGTGAGTGGAAAGCGTAGCGGTATTCCGCTTATCACAGACTTACTACTTGCAGCTTGCGGTACGAAGTGACATGATGTGAGCAGAGTTCTGGTGCTCCCATCGTTCCCTTGCTTTTGTGCGCGATGCGCTGGAAAAATAGACAAAATTATGTCTCTGGAAATAATTAATGTAATGGAGTACAAATGCCTCACCGTGTAGTAAATATCAGGGGGGTTCAAAAGGGCGACCTTGATATAGAAAAAAAGTTTAAATTTCATCACAAAAATAACAGAAACTACGAGTATTGAAGTAGTACCGCTTAAATGCAATATAACCAAATTAATGAGTTTGTATAAAATATCAAATTGATCTACATATTGAATTGCCTTAAGAAGTGGTCAACTTAAAAGGCGGGTGAGCCTAATCTTTTATAATAAATGGTAACACAAGTATTATGAACAGAATTTGTTAAATGTTTTATCAGTCTTATGTAGTGCTTTGCACAGTCAATCCTAACATAAATGTTTAATTAAAGTAATAAGCCAAACCAATCAATATTCTGTTGGGAGAGCAAACAGGGAATGTTATCAGAACGCATTTGATGAGGTGCCACGTGACAGAGTGGGCATCAAACTCAGAGGTGGGAGGTCAGAATGTGGTGTATGCAGATGGCTGCAGAATTGGCTCAGGCACAGAAAGCAGAGGATGAAGGTGCGATGAACCTCATCAGAACTGGCCGATGTTAAGAGTGGTGACCAGCAGGGGGCAGTGCTGGTGCTGCTGCTATGTTTAATAAATAGAAATCGCTGCCAAAAATGCATGTGCAAAAACTAGAGACCCAAAAAAGCTTTCAATGGGAGGAGTTCTGCTTTTATTTAGCAAACAAATCTATCAATGGGGTACGCAAAATTTACTTGACAAGATTTCTTAAAGTAAGCTAAATGATCATAAATACACATGTTTTGATAAGTCGATAATTCTTACAATAAGGAAAACAAGATTTAATGTCACGGTATCAATACTTTTCCACTTGCTTAGATTTCATTTTTTGCAGTGAATGATTTATATAGGAATATAAATAACAAGCTGGCTAAGTTTGCAGATGATACCGAGATAGGTGGATTAGCAGATAATTTGGAATCCGTTATATCATTACAGAAGGACTTGGATAGCATACAGGCTTGGGCAGATTTGTGGCAAATGAAATTTAATGTCAGTAAATGTAAAGTATTACACATAGGAAGTAAACATATGAGGTTTGAATACACAATGGGCGGTCGGGAAATCGAGAGTCCACCTTATGAGAAGGACTTAGGAGTTATAGTGGACTCCTCGCTATCAACTGTATCGTACTATCGATCAGTAATTGCTATAGCCTACTTCTTTGTAAAGAAATACGCCGTACCAGTCTCTGTTTTAAGATATCACCCGGCACATTACGTCAAAATAGGAAACCCGTCCAGTTGGTCTTGTATAGCACCTTACATAGTAAGTACTGTTACAATGGTCTTTAGCCATATCAGCTTTTATTTTATACTAGCTGTGTAAGCCTTTGCTGTAAAAAGCCTGGGCTCCTAGAATCCGTAGATTTCTACCAATCAATCGCATTAGTTGTGCA
Organism: Polypterus senegalus; assembly: GCF_016835505.1. NCBI lineage: Eukaryota > Metazoa > Chordata > Cladistia > Polypteriformes > Polypteridae > Polypterus > Polypterus senegalus. The sequence continues at coordinate 27,594,732 of NC_053156.1, forward strand.
TTAGCAACTAAGAGAGTTTCTGTTTCCTCTGAGGTTTAGTTTTGCCGATGTGCTCGCCTCGCTTGTCTGTCAATGGCTAACTGATTTTCTGTTTCCTCTGAGGTTTAGTTTTGCCGATGTGCTCGCCTCGCTTGTCTATCAATGGCTAACTGAGTTTCTGTTTCCTCTGAGGTTTAGTTTTGCCGATGTGCTCGCCTCGCTTGTCTATCAATGGCTAACTGATTTTCTGTTTCCTCTGAGGTTTAGTTTTGCCGATGTGCTCGCCTCGCTTGTCTATCAATGGCTAACTGATTTTCTGTTTCCTCTGAGGTTTAGTTTTGCCGATGTGTTCACCTCGCTTGTCTGTTATTGGCTAAGCGAGTTTCTGTTTCCTCTGAGGTTTCGTTTTGCTGACGTGTTCACCTTCCTTGTGTATCAGCGGCTAAGCGAGTTTCTCTCTTTTCTCTGAGGTTTCACTTTGACGACAGAGTCGCTTTCTTGGAGCTTCATGCTGTAGCCTCGCACTTCCAGCCCGGACAGACAGATACACACCACTCCCACAAAAAGACGTTTATATAGAAGATAACACCATTAACTGCAGGCACAATTCCAAACGTGGGTTTTAAGAAGCCAGGCAGAACAGTTTTATATAGTGCCTTTCATTGTGAGCAGTAGCCCAGAGCACTTTAAGACAAAACTGGTCAAATCACAGAGCGTTCTAGGGAGCTCAAATGTGTCGTCTTTAAATAAATTGTTATGCAGTTCATTCCATAATCCCTTATATTTTCGAACCTAATCTGCATTCAGTTTTTGGCAATTTCTTAAATGGGGGAAAAAAAGTTAGTTTGCGGTTCTAATCCGCACCGTTCCTTCAACCGGCCCTCGCCAGTTTTGAAAAATCAAACACGCGGCTCCTTCAGAAGTAGCGCAGTGGGTGTCAGCTGCATGGAAGGCCACCCCGGAGAGCATTATCGTCAGATGTTTCCAAGAAGTGTTGCATAAGCAATGCTTTGCACGGATCCGAAGATGAAATTCTATGGGGAAACGAAGGTGAAGGTAATGATGATGGTAGCTGGAAAGACGACGATTCAGTTATGAGTAATGATGGCGAGTCGGATGAATAATAAAGATTGACGCTTTTTCCCCTTTTATATTCAATTCCTTTCCTTTCAGCTGAAAGACCTACCACAAGAGGTGTAATAACTAATAACACAAATATATCGTTCTTACAGCACGTCCAGCTCTCGAGCGCAAATGTTATCTGCACGCAATTCTAATCCGCATTGGATTTTTTTTTTTTTTTAGCCCTCTGAAAGGGTGCAAATTAGAATTGAAAATTACATGTTAAACACTAGAATAGACGTTTTACAGAAAGCAAATGGAAGAGGCTAGGATGGAAAACCTTTGGAGGCGTCTGCCCGTGAGGATGTTTTTCCAATCGGCTTATTGCCGCAGTCTTAATGAGGTCAAATTATTCCTTCTCTTCAATGCAGGATGTCCATCATGGCAACGGGACTCAAGAAGTCTTCTACAGCGACCCTAACGTGCTGTACATTTCGCTGCATCGCTACGACAATGGAAATTTTTTCCCTGGCAGTGGCGCCCCGAACGAGGTGAGTGTGGACCCTTAAACCCAACCCTGCTGACCTGGTCCTATAATGTTAGGGTTTGCGGAGTGCAGCACCAGGGGAGTATCTGGACATGAAGAATGTAACGTCTGCAGCGTCGTCCATTCCTAGAAGTACAAACTGGGGTTGTGGGGTTAGGAGTTGTCCAGGCAGTGGCTTTACATGTTTAAAATACAGATGTGGCCTAGCCCGTCTAGTTGGACCGGTGTGTGCCCCTCAAAGGGGTCTTTGTTCTATACTGCATTATTTAGTAAAGTTCAAAGGGGGGGGGTGGGAGTAAGGGCTGCCGAAGAAGCTGGCAGTGGACAGGCAGCCTCATCTGTTTCCATTTCAGACGCATCCTGCCCATGTGAAATATCAAAGCGATCCTGAGGCTGCTTAAGAAGCAGTTAGGCCTGATAGGTCTGGGAGGATTCATCTTGTAAGAAAAAAGAAAAGAAGAATTACTGCTTCACTTTGAGGCGGCGCGGCTGCCTTGCAGCTATAGAGTCCAGCATTTGAACGCTGGCCAGGACGCTGTCTGCGTGGAGTTTGCCTGTTCTCCCCAGAACGTTACAACAACTTTTGACTAGATCAGGCCATTCAGCCCAGCAAGCTTCATCAATCCTATTAATCTAAATCAGGGGTGGGCCGCAGTGGCTGCAGGTTTTCATTCTAATCCTTTTCCTAATCAGTGACCAGTTTTCACTGCTAATTAACTCCTTTCCCCTTCATTTTAATGGCCCTGTCTATAAGGATTCAGTCCTCTGAATTGATTCTTTTCTTCATTAAATGGCAGCCAAATCAAAAATGAGATGTGAAATGAGCTGACAGATGATCAGCTAAATCAGGGCTTCAAACTCCAACCAGTTTCTTAATTGAGAAGCCAATTGTTGCTGTTAATCCCTTAATTTAATTCCATGGTTTATTGCTCCTCTCATTTTGCAACAGCAGACATGTCCAAAAACGCCGTCAAAATGTTTTGATGACCTGAGAAGTCAACCTTACCGAGACCTTCACCTTTTTTTTTAATTTCTTATATTGCATGAGGGGCACAGAAGAGATTGTCATGTAGCGGCTCATTCTGTGTCTCATTATTCTTTGGCTGCTAATCAACACTACAATCCCTGAAGCCTACGAAAAAACTTGTAATCCTGGCCCACCTTAAATTCCTTTGCACCTCTCCATTAGAGTCTTTTGTGTTGTAAATGTGTCGATCAACACGAGCAGCAAAGCAGCCTGCTGTCCCATCCTCACAAACAACTCCGGCAAAATGTTCTCCCAGCTCAAGTCTTCTTTATCTGTATGTGAGGTCCTTGAGCTGTATTGGCTAAATAAAATATCGTTATTTGGAATACGGGACAGGAAATGTTGAAAGTCTCCTCAAAGTTAGTGATGGCTGATACGTCCTCATTCATGTTATAAGTACTAAGGAGGATGGACAGGCATCCTGACTGGGGAAAAAAGGGTGATCTCTTGCCTGACCAGGGCAATATAATAGAAATATGGTGGAACTGGAGACACAACCCATCCAGGATGCCATACAATTCTCTTCTTAACTGAGAATGAAGGAATGAATATTGGATGGATGACTAGGTGAAAATACACGCCAGGAGCAGTTCATACCCTCACCCCAAAGGTGGCAGTGTTCCTCTGGGCTGATCTCAGTTAGATCACCAGCTGGGTTGCATGAGACTTGCAGTGCGGCAGTGCAGCCTTTTTGGGGTCCTTGGGTGCTGCTAGAGGGCTCTGGGGTGGGGGTTTGGGTGAGATCAGCCCTGGTTTCCACGTGACCCAGAAGTGCTCTCAGCAAGCAATTCATTTCTTGGTCTGAGCCCACTTCTCACATGAGAGTGGACCAAGAGAAGGAGCAGTGAATGAATCCATGTTTGGGGTTATGATTGGGTTGGGGTAATATTGGGGTTAATAGTGGTTGTGTTCCCTTAAAGGTGGTAGTGACAAATAAGTCTTTTGTTTGAACCCGGAACAGTGTTGGGTGTAATTGTTTCTGAGGCGCCCCCGTTGTGGTCACAGTATCAATATCTCAATTGTAAGGTTGTTTTTTTTTTGTTTGTTTTTTTTTAAAAAAAGAAGTTGCTTGATGAAATTGAGATTCAGGCAAAAAGGTGGGGTGGGTGGACACCAGTGGGGTGGTGTTTTGTGTTTGTTCTTATATTGCTCAAAAATCAGTTATTGTTGGTTTTCCTTTTCTGCATTCATGTTCCATTTTATCAATAAAAATGTTATCACCAAAAAAGATACCGAGGTGAAAAGAAAAAAAATTGTTTCTGCAGAACTGTTCTAACCCGAGACCCACTTGTATAGTGTTCAGAGTTTTGTGCTTAGTAATGATTCCAAATTTGGTTTAGTTCTCCCAGTTTTGACCCGTTTACCCTTTGTGTTCATATTCTGGTCCTTTAATCCTCTCTATAAGAATGGCAAGTGTCTGTATCTGTGTGCCCATCTGGTTACCATGTCTCCGTTATTCCAACAGATTGCGCAAGACAAACATTTGTAGTAATAAAATGCATTGCATCTGTCATTCCAACAGATGGCGCATCACAAACATTAAAACTTTTTTTGTAAGCCCAATAGCAAATATCATGTAACAGGGGCATATGTATTATATGTGATACTCCAACAGGTGGCGCATTTCAAACATTAAAACTGCTTTTGTAAGCCCAATAGCAAATGTCATGTAACAGAGGCATATATATTATATTTGATACTCCAACAGGTGGCGCATTTCAAACATTAAAACTGCTTTCGTAAGTCCAGCAGCAAATGTCATGTAACAGAGACATATGTATTGCATTCAACTTTCGAACAGATGGCACATCACAAACCTTGTATTACTACAAATGTTGGCAAGGCACCTTATGCTAGAATGAAAAAGTGCAATACATTTTATTACTACATGCATTACAAAATAAATTTCTACAGATGATGCACTGCAGAAATAATACAGTGAAATAATCAGCTTTGACTTTCGGTATTGTCCTTGCCCCCGCATCTTCTGATCATAATCTTATTATTTTATTTACTGCCCTGTCTCTGTATCCCATATATACTCTTGGATAAGTAATGGCTTAATTTTACAGTATAATTTCTGGTATTTTATAATGTTGGTCGTATAAGTTGAATGCGGAAACTCTTTTTATTGGTCCAAGAGATTATGATACGCAAACGCCCACCTGAGAGAGGAACCACGGAGCACACTGCTTTTTTTTTTCTATGTATTGTGCCTACATGACTATATGTTTTGCACTGTTTTATGTTTTTTGTATCTCACACCCTCATACAACTTTTTCCTAAGACATCCCTTATCTACATTCGATCAGAAGAAAATATGAAGCTAGTTTTAAATTAAACATTGTTGAAGTGGCAAAAGAATTTGGTAACTGCACTGCTGCAACAAAATTCGATGTGTCTGAGAAACTGGTGTGAGATTGGAGGAGGCAAGAAGATGTTTTAAAAAAAAAAAAAAATTTTTTTTGAACGGGCATATAAATCGGGGTCTGATTTTATGATCGGTTTTTCAGGTTTCAAGACCCGACTTATACGCGAGTAAATATGGTATGTATGGAAGCGTTTGATCTCAAAGCCTCTTTGTCACATGTTGCTAGCACATCCTAAAAACATTTAATATGACAATCTCATACCCAATTCTGGGCCAACTCCAGGCTATTGCCTATCCTGGCAGCAATGGGCACAAGCCAGGAAGCCATTATGGATAGGGTAGCAGGCATTGAGTTTCAAGGCTGTGCAACAGAATGGGGTGGTCAGTCATGTCAGAAGCTGCACTTAAATTTCAGGGCCTGCCATCAGCATGCCGTCCCTCCCAGCTTGTGTTATACTCGGGGCCTGAAGTGATTCTGAAGAATCACGTTCTCTGTTTAGAACATGTGAACAACCAGGTGGAGTATTAATGGCAGCAGGATGCACTATGGGAAGAAGGCAACCCAGACAGAGGTGGTGTGATGCTCTGGGTAAAGTTCTGCTGGGAAACCCCTGGGTCCTGACCTTCATGTGGGTGTTACTTGGACACATACGACCAACGTGAAGATTCTTGCAGACCACGTACACCTCGGTATTCTGCCATGGCAGTGGCCTCTTTCATCAGGATGCTACACTCTAAAAATTGCTCAGGAATGGTTGGAGGAACATGGCAAACAGTTAAATGCCTCCAAATTCCTCAGATCTCAGTCTAGTCAAGCATCTGTGGGATGTCTGATCCATGGAGGTCCCACCTCCCAAACTGCAGAGTGTGAGGGGTCTGCTGCTAAGATACCACAGGATGCCTCCGAAGGTCCTGTGAAATCCATGCCTTGACAGATCACGAGGTGGACCTACACGATATTTGGCAGATGGTTTAGATGTTGTGGCTGATTTGCATGCATCATATATGCAGTATACTGTATGTGTGTACATACTTCTTTCATACTTTTTTATTGTAGGCAGATAGTCGCCATTTCATCTGTAGACCTGGAGACGTCATGATTGTTTGTGTCGCTGCCGCGAATGAACGCTCAGAAGATGCCTGAATGGCAGTGTAATGGCTGACTGTGCACGTTTTCTGACACGAGCCTTCTTTCTTTTTCAGGTCGGGACTGGACCAGGCGAAGGTTTTAATGTTAATGTAGCCTGGACTGGGGCTCTGGACCCACCCATGGGAGATGCAGAGTATCTTGCCGCATTCAGGTAAGAAGAGGAGCGGACATTAATGTCAAAGCCCATTACGACTTCTCATTCCCGTTCTATCTGCAGTGCTGCACCCCGTTCATCCCCCGCATCTTCTTGTTGCCCCCGATTTTATCCTCCACGTCTGCCATATTTTGATGATATTTTGTGCTCCTTGATGTTGAGTCATCTAATCTCATCAGCCCTAAAATTCGCCTCCTCTGATCTCATTGTCTGTTTTATCCCACTTTGTCTTATTCTCACTAGCCCACCTCTCTTTCCTTTTTTACATTCTGGTCATTTCACTCCGTTTTTTTTAAATATGGTTAACAAATGTTTCTGTAGTGCTTGTCCAGTCTGGCTGTATAGATATGAAATGTATTGTTAAGGCTGGAGAGAGAGAGATATGAAAAGCATCGCTGTGAAAGCCACTATATGAGGTAGACATGAAAGCCATTATGGAAGTCCGGTGGATAACACACTTCCTATTTATCCAAGAATAGCTGTCCCCCGTGGCGCTGCCCGAGTAGTAATGATAACAGGACAAACTTTAAAAAAAGTAATAATTTGTATTGAATTTATATTGATAGCTTTCATATCCGAGGGTCTCGTCATATACAATATTTTTGGTTTTGCTATCAGGGGCGAGAATGTAGCTGTGATCTCTTTGCCAAAAATGTAAAAAGTTGACAAGATATCTCTGGCCATGCGGAAGGTAGGTACCCTCCAGTGTCAAACGTTGGCACTGTATCACAATGGGCGGTCGAAAAATCGAGAGTACACCTTATGAGAAGGATTTAGGAGTCATAGTGGACTCCAAGCTATCAACTGTCAGACAGTGTTCAGAAGCCATTAAGAAGGCTAACAGAATGTTAGGTTATATAGCGCCTTGATCTGTGGAGTACAAGTCCAAGGAGGTTATGCTCAACCTTTACAATGCACTGGTGAGGCCTCATCTTGAGTACTGTGTGCAGTTTTGGTCTCCAGGCTACAAAAAGGACATAACAGCACTAGAAAAGGTCCAGAGAAGAGCGACTAGGCTGATTCCAGGGCTCCAGGGAATGAGTTATGGGGAAAGATTAAAAGAGCTGAGCCTTTACAGTTTAAGCAAAAGAAGATTAAGAGGTGACATGATTGAAGTGTTTAAAATTATGAAGGGAATTAGTACAGTGGATCGAGACTTGTATTTTAAAATGAGCTCATCAAGAACACGGGGACACAGTTGGAAACTTGTTAAGGGTAAATTTCGCACAAACATTAGGAAGTTTTTCTTTACACAAAGAACGATAGACACTTGGAATAAGCTACCAAGTAGTGTGGTAGACAGTAAGACGTTAGGGACTTTCAAAACTCGACTTGATGTTTTCTTGGAGGAAGCAAGTGGATAGGACTGGCGAGCTTTGTTGGGCTGAATGGCCTGTTCTCGTCTAGATTGTTTTCTAATTCTAATCTGATCGTGTTCAGCTCTGACGAGAGATTGGCCCCCGCATGGGGAGAAAAGCACGTGGCCGTGATATCCCTGCCAATGAGCAGCTACCTTCTACGACACAAGAAGCTGTGATCTCTGTCTCAAAAACGTCAAACTTTTAACAATCTCTAGATGATGATGTCTGCTGAACAAACGGGTATCGCTAGCTAAGCAGAGGCAAGGTGCACTCCAACAAGCGACTCGAATGGAGGCTGGCGCATGAGTGAGGAAGGCCCCACCTGCTTCCCCTCCCCTTGGCCCCCAGCCTCTGTCTCAGATTCGCACAAATAAATCAGTGCTGCAAGCGAACTATGATACTTACCGCAAAATCAACCGGAATGTTCAAGCAAATTCTAGAAAAACCTAAATCCGTTAAGTAGTTTTCTCATTCGCTATCTAAGCAGATGTAAGATACGCCCTGAGGCTGACGTGTGAGTGAGGAGGACCTCGGCCCGCTGCGTCTCTCTCAGATTAGCATGAATAAATCAGCACAGCATGCGAACTATGATACTGAGTGTGATGAGAGAAGTTGCAAAATGAACTGGAATGTTCAAGCAAATTCTAGAAAAAAAAAAAAAAAAGCACAAACTGAATTCGTTAATGTGGTTCTCTCGTTCACTAACTAAGCAGATGTAAGATATGCCCTGAGGCTGACGTGTGAGTGAGGTGGGCACCGCCCAGCTCCCTACTCCTGAGGCCTCGGCCCGCTGCGCCTCTCTCAGATTAGCATGAATAAATCGGCACAACAAGCGAACTATGATACTGAGTGCGATGAGAGAAGTTGCAAAATCAACCGGAATCTTCAAGCAAATTGTAGAATAAAAAACGCAATCTAAACCCGTTAAGCAGTTCTCTCGTGAAAAGCGGACAGACAGACAGACACGTAGGATTTTATAGAGAGAGAGATATGGATGACATTATATAAGGTCGATAGATGCATGGATATGGCGTACGACCACCCTGTCTCCTCTTTTGTCCCTGTTTATTTTTTCATTCCGTGTCACTTCCCATCCACTCTCCTCTATCCCTTTTCCCTTTCTTTCTCCACTTTGGTTCCCATTCTGGACCCCAGCCCTCCATTCTTTCTCCCATTTTTTCTGTACCCCAGGATTCCTTTTCTCCTTACAATTTTCCCTTTTCCTGGCCTAAATATCCACTCTGTTATCCCACTGAAATCCTTATCCATGAGTTCCTCTCTTCTTTCTCAAGTGAACAACTGGTGCCTCTGCTTCGGGCAGGGAAAGAGGAAGAAAGTGCCTTTTACACTTCATATATGAAGGGATTCTTGCCACCCACCACCCCGACCCCCCCCCCTACTTCGAGGTAGTCGTGAACGGAAGGACGCTCAGTTGCTTTGCACATTCCATTAGGAAGCTTTTTAACCACATATGAAGTAAAAGGCCAAAGCGTCATTCACGAATCAAAGGGCGAGAGAGGCCGACATTATGGGACGGTTCGCTTTATTTCAAGCATCCAGTCCTGGGATGTGCCTCACCAGCTTTTCCCCAGACCGCAGCTCAATGGCGCATGGTAGCAGCTGCGTCTTAATCTGCATTGCAGTCTCCAGTCCAAACAGATATGTTTTGTTCGTCGCTTGCTCGCTCGATCCTTCCCAGCCCCAGTCATGGAATAACACGAATCTGCTCCCAGCAAAATGGCACTGAGCTGGCATAGCTGCTTTCTCTTTACTCCAGGGACAGAACAGTGAAGTAAAGCAAGGGGGGACGCACTACATCTGTAAACAATAACACTTTGTACTACGGGAGCCTCTGGCGGCCGGACCCCCTCCTCACCCTCACCCCCACCCCCACCGCGCTATTGTGCGTATTAAGATATTACACTCCCGGCGTGTTGCTTTATTGGTCTGAAAAGGGTGGCTGTTTGTCTGCACTGAGAAGCGGGGTGGCATGGATTGTTGGGGGGTGGGGGGGTGGTTTGTTATAGGGAATCTAAAGCTGGATAATTAGGCCTAATGGATTTCAGATGGGCTTCCATAGAACTGACAATGACGTGCAAGGACGACAAGCCCTAAATGGGAACCAGACGGCAGTGGAGGGCTTTGAACTTTGGCGATGAGAGAGCGAGAGATTTAAAACACAAGCAGAACCTCGCCGTCCCCGATGGGGGCAGGCAACTTAGAGGTATGGCACACATTAAAGCCTTGATTGACCCCCACTGGGACCCTCGTCGGGTTCTACAGCTTCATTAGGATTTTGAATCCCTTGCTGGCATCTGGAGTTGGTGGCTCTATCTCCTGAGCTGGGTTTGCGACCAAATTGTTTAAATAAAATGCAATGCCACCTTGTGGTTGTATATTGTTATTGTGCTGAAAAATATTACTTTTATTTGACCGAATTGCTTAGGGCAGTGGTTCTCAACCTTTTCTGGTGTCGCAACCCAGTTTTTTTTCTATATAAGTATCTTTGTAGCACAATCCTTCTCCCTTGGTAAATCGAGCACAATTGCCCTTTCTTCTTGGTGATGTCCCCCTAGAGACTGTTGATATGTTAAAAAATATATGTGTGTGTGTATATATATATATATATATATATATATATATATATATATATATAGGTTAGAATTGCTGCAGAGCAGTACCAGGGTAACAAAATATCAAAAAAAGCCAAAGCAGCACTTCACCAATGTCTGGCTCCACAAAGCTAAAGACAGCACAGCCCCAAACTCAAATGGCAGGCTCGACACCAACACAGGCCCAAAATTAAAGTTTTTAAAGTGTTATAAATGCTACATTTCCACAAAAAAATGAGGAGAGGAAAACCATAACAAACCTCTGGTAAAAGAACAAAACAAAGTTAGGTAAATATTTAAGGCTTTTCTTAACATGTTGACTGCTAAATACGAGTTAACGATCCATAGACACATGCCACCTTCGAGTTATGCCCAAGACCGGATTTACTTTTTTTTTTTTTTCCCCCCCAATC